>NW_027077130.1:0-22649 GCF_009819655.1 Sylvia atricapilla | reverse complement strand
GCCACTTCCAAAAATTTCTCCAAATTCCGAGTTTCTTCCCCTTCCAACTTTTGTAATTTCTTCCTTATATCCTCCTGTGACTGTCCCATGAATATCAATGCCAGCTGTAACTTCCCTGATTCCTCCTCTACTTCTAAATTAGTAAATCGCCTAGCAACCTCTTTCAACCGTTCCAGGAAAGCCAATGGGGACTCGTTTTTTTCCTGCCGCACTGAATACAACTTTGACCAATTTAATGTTTTCGGGATCCCCGCCCGTACCCCTTCAATCAATAATTCCTGGTAAGCCTTCAACCTCTGGTATCCTCCGGTCGAATTGGGATCCCACTCCGGATCCTCCCTGGGCACTAAATCATTTAAAGTGCCATCTGCTACTCGCAATCGTAGCATTTCCCGAGCCTTTTCAGACATTACTCTAAATACCATTTCTTTCTCAGTGGAGTCCATAACTGTATCTAACAATACCTGCAAATCATTCCAGTCAGGGTTTTGAGTCTTTATAACCATTTTTACCACTCGTGCAACCCGATCAGGGTCCTCGCGATACAAACCAGCTGATTGTTTCCAAATCATTAAATCATTCGGGGAAAAGGGCACTTTTACCATTATCCTGTCCCCCTGCAGTCCTACCTCTTCTCGCAAAGGAGCCATCAAAGAGGGTTGTACCATCCTCCCCCCTTTCCCTCCTACCCGACCTCTCCTGGTCCTTTCCGATAAAGGAGTTCTAGGCTTTTCCTTTTCCCTCATTTTCTCTCTACCATCCTCTTCCTCTGAATCCCCCTCGTCTGAAGATTTCAGAGGAGGAGCACTGGGTGCTACCAGCATTGAAACATCCTCCTCAGGTTCTTTGAATGTGACAGAACAGCACTTACAATTTTCCCTGCTTTTACAACCTAAACATTTGTCATCTGCAGTAACGTTCAACACCAACAAACCACACTCTTTCTGCCACTCCGGCTTTCCTTGCAAATAATAAAACAAATCCAAATACGGTATCTCATCCCATTTCTCATTATTCCGCAAAAAGTGCATCAAAGGAGTAATAATATCAGAATTCAAAGTACCGTTCCGCAGCCATTGCATTCCCCCAGTCTCATATTGTGGCCAAACATAATTACAATAGTCCATTAATTTCTTTTTGCACAGTTCTTGCCCAAAATTACCCACTTTCCAATTTTTCAGCAAGCATCCAAGCGGAGAATCATCAGGGATCTCCATACCTACGGACGCCAATGCTTTGAAATTTTTAAACGGCATCATGACACACTTTATCAACAAACACTCACTCACAATTTTATTATCTCACTCACACAACTTGATTATTCCACCAATTCCACCAATTCTTGCCTTTTCTCGTCACTACGAGCGGCAAGTACTGGTTCTGCACAGCTTCCTTGCCGTGTCTTACGGCCAGCGCCTAGGCTTTTACCACAACCACAGACGTCTTTTTACCCAGCCCTGCGGGAATTACTCTCCCGTCTTATAGGGCGACACCCTTATTAGAGGAATAAAGCACTTGTCGGGCTTACCTCACAGTCGTCCGTCAGGCGCGGGGTCGGGCACGGGTTGATGTCTCCCCAGAAATCACCTGGTGCCGGCGTGGAGTTGATCAGCTCGCGAACCGCCCCAGCAGCCTTCGGAGTCCTGCCGCGGTCGCCAGAAAACTGTTGCCCAGAGCGGAGTTAAAACACAAACTAACAAGGAGTCAGTTTATGTCGTGCTTTATTCGGGGCCCGGAGACCTGGGGACCAACGTCCCAAATCAGGATTCCCAAAGACCCTCATCAAGACTCAGGTTTTTATACCTTTTTACAAAGATTACAAACAGAAAAAAAATTTTGATAAAGCAATGACGTTCAGCTACTAGGTAACAGGCTTCTAAAGTAATAAATTCTACACGCTTGTCTTATTTAAAACTATAGGTTAATTACCAAAATTTACCTTCCCCCGTCACTAGACCCCCTCCTAGTAATATTTCAAACTTTATCTTTAAGACGGTTTTCCCTTTCAGCATGTTCTTCATGCTTTGCTAATCCCTTTGATTATTGTTTCCACAGACCCAGCACCTTCCCAGGCTACTTTCCCAAGGCCTAGTGCCCTAATGCTAGCCAAGAAGCCTTAGCATAACTACTGCTATATGTTTTTCTGATATTTTGGTAACACTCCTGGGGTGACAGATGTGGTTTCCTTGAAGCAACGCTCCTGTAGAAGGATGTAGTTTTCCTCTGAAGGTCCAGTGTTGGTGTAAATGGGTCTACTTCTCTGGGAATCCAGTGGAAACAGGCTGCTTCTGGTGTGTAAAATCTCAGATTATATCCAGGTAGGAATGCTTGGCTCCTCCCTCTGGGTGGAGCATCTCACAATGAGATGATGTAGTTTTATCAGTCATGCAGTGAGACTCAATGGCCCATTAACAGAAAATACCCTCCTGGAGAGAGGGTGGGTTGTGGAAGAGATAAAGAACACTGCCCCACCTGGTTTTAACAGCTGGCCCATTAACAGACGATATCCCCCAGAGTTAGGAGAAATGGGCCTTGGAACAGTTCTTACTTGGGATCTCTGGTGGGTTGTTTCAAACCGGCACACTGGGGAGAAGTGGGACCACGCTGGGAAATACTGTGAGCACGTTGGAGTGACTGGTCTACACCATGGACAACTCGGCGTGACTGGGAGCATGCTGGGAGAGACTGGCATCATACTGGGAGTATGGACTGAGGCTCTAGTGAGGCAACTGGGAGAACTGGGAACACACTGGATGAAAGTGGGAGCAACTGGGAGAAACTGACACCATGCTAAGAGCAAACAAGCTAGCCCAGTCTCCACCACGGGGGGACCTGCATCCCCCCACCCCCTGCTGCAGCTCTGCTGCCACTGGGACCCCCCAAAAATACTTCCTGGGGACCCCCTCTGTGTCCCCCTGGGGGGCGTCTACAGCTCAGCTTTGCACCCCTGCAAGCACCAAACATCCCCCCAGAAAACCCCAAACCCACGGATCCCCCGGGATATTTGGGGCGAGCTCCCCCTCCCCGGGCACCTGCAGGATCGGGGCCGATGGTCCCAGGGGGCTGCGGGTTCAGGGAGCGCTGGAGATACGCGGTCCCTCCTCTGCTCTTCTTCCTCCTGCTTCCTGCTGCTGCTCTGCCTCTTCTTCCCTCCTCCTCATGCTCCTCCTCCTCCTCCTCCTCCCCCTTTCCCTGGACATCTCACAGTCATGAGAGGAGCAGGGATGGAGCAGGGGACAGGTTGGAACACAGAGGCCAGGGGACGTTCCCTAGAAATGGCATCACTGGGAGTGACTGGCTTGTACTGGGATCATACAGGGACTGGGATTGTACTGGGTTTGTACTGACATCAGGCTGCAATCATACTAGGAGCAGCTGGGCTCATGCTGAGGGAGACTGCGATCACACTGAGGGAGACTGGGATCATTCTGGATTCATACTGGGAGAGGGGATCCTGCTGGGGGCTATTGTGGCCATGTTGGGGGAAATTGGCATGTACTGGGAGTTACTGGGTACATGCTGGGGGTGACTGGGATCACACTGGCAGTGAGTACAACTACACTGAGGCTGACTGTGAGTGGTTGTGAGCAAATGGAATCATAATGGAAGGAACTGGGAGGGACTGGGAATATGCTGGAAGGAACTGGGCTACACTGGGAGAGACTGGAACAAATATGACGGTGAAACGGAGCAACTGGAACCATCTGGGGGGCAACTGGTTCATGCTGGCAGCAACTGGGACCACACTGGGCTCATCTTTGGATCATATTGGGAGTGACTGGACTAACACTGGGAGTACCTGAGAGTGACTGGGGACATGCCCTGCACATCATCCCTGTACTGGGCGTGGCTGGGAGCAATTGAGGGCAAATGGCATCATACTGGGACTGACTGGGTTGATCTAGCTGGAGGGAATTGGGACCATACTGGGAGTGATTGGAACTAACTGGGAATATACTGGGACTATACTGGGAATGCTGGTGTGTGACTAGGATCATACTGGAGGTTACTGGGCTCATATTGGTGTTGAGAGGGAGCAAGTGGGATCACACTTAGGGCTGCTGGGAGCAACTCTCCATGATTTCATGAGGCCCTGCTGTGTCCCAATGGACCCTTGCTTCTGCAATGTAAGAATGTCCCCTTAGCCCCCTGGGGACTCACAGTGTCACTGTTGTACCCTTGGTTCCATGAGTCCCTGCAGTGCCACAATCGTCCTTAGGTTAGTCAAGGCCTCAAAGTGTCATCATGGTCCCATGGGTCCATGAGGCCCTGCTGTGGTAAAATGGCCCCGTGATTAAACAAGGCCCTGCAGTGTCACAATGGGCCCTTGGATCCAGTGGGTCCCAAAGAGTCCTAAAGGTCTCCATTGTTCCATGAGGCCCTGCAATGTCACAATGGACCTTTGGTTCCATCAAACCTCACCGTGACACAATTGTCCCCTTGGTACCATCAGAATGGCTCCTTTGTTTCATGGAGAACCACAGTATCAGAATGGTCCCCATGGTTCCACAGGGCCCCCCAGTGGAACAACAGACCCGTTGTTCCACGAGGTTCCTCAGTGTCACAATGGTCTCCTTGGATCTGCAGCATCACAATGGACCATCAGTTCCATGTGGCCTTGCTGTACCAAAATGAATTTTGGTTCCATGCAGCCCCACAGTGTCCAAATGTCCCCTTGGCTCCATCAGAGTCTGCAGTGCCACAATGGACCCTTTGTTCCATCAGGCTCCAGTGTCACAGTTGACTCCTTGGGCCCATGAGGCGACACTGTTACCAGATCTCCAAAATATCAGAATAGGACTCCTTAACACTAAACTGGTGTTAAAGAGGGCATCCTTTATTCAGGGCTAAGGTCCAGCAGGAGATTACGCCAAACCTTACATGGACATATCATTTTAAAAGTGTGTTGCTTATATACTTTGCTAAGTGTGTACTACAATTTACCCATTTCCATAAAACTCACTTCTCATTTATAGAAATGGAAGAGGAAGATTTTCTTAAAAAGCATATTATAAAATAGGCTTTTCTCAAAAATTTATATGAATGCTATATGTATAATGGGGGAAGGTTTTTCTAGCTTCTTTTTAATGTGGTTTAGAGAAGGTGATGTGATGAATATGTATAGTTTTGGGAGGTTGTAATATAGAGTTAAAAGTAAAAAAGCAGTGTTTGTAACATCTAAACTGGCCAAACCGGAAGATAGAGGGGATACTCCCCCATATCCAGGTGAAGATAACAGTGAACCAAAGCTGCAAGACAGAATTTATAGATCTTCTGTTATCAAAAAATTGGACATGAGGTGTCCAAGAGGTGCGACCAAAGAACAAAGAGTGATAAAATGCTAAATGAGTAAAATGAGGCAGGTTTGGGGCTTGAAGCTAGGAGGGCATCTGAACTCAAAGGAATGTTTGAATAATGCATTAAAGTCTATTGAATATGTAACATACTGACCCATTTAAACCAGTCTTCTCAAAGATAAGGGTGTGTTTTCTGGCTGCATGCCAGGGAAACCGCAGCAGACATTCTTTGTTCTATTTCTGTTTCCTAATTGTCTTTTTATTTTTTTATTAAAACCAGTAAATTTTCTAAGAAAGTGAACCATGTTTTCCATATTGAGAGAGCCTGGGCAAGGAGGCTGGAGCCCCCAGGCCCTGCCCTGAGGCGTCAGCACTGCCCCAGCAGTGCCCATGGTCTGTCCCTGCTGCAGCCCCGGCACTGCCACCCCCAGCCCTGTGCCCGGCCCCGAGAGCACTCAGGCCCTACAGCAACACCAGGGCCAGGAGGGCAGCGGGGCAGGGCCACGGGAGCAGCACTGCCAACACCAAGGGCTGCTGCTCCTGGCCACAGCTGCTGTGCCAGCCCTGATCTGCCCCCAGCTCTGCACACAGACATTGCTGCTGCAGCTGCAGAGAAGGGAACAAAAGGGGCATCTCTGCAGAAAACTTGGCTGGGAGATCCTTCAGTTCTTTTAAAGCCATCAAGAGGCACAGCCCCTCATTGACACAAATTGTGGCCACATGGAAGGTGGATAGAAACAAATTGAGAAATGTCACAAAATATGACATTTCTTTGTGGACAAGAATAAAGGAGTAAAACAAAGAAAAAGAGCATTCAAAATGAAAACAACCAGAAGTATCAAAGATGACTTTTATTACAAGCGATTTACAGAAATTGCCCAGCAGTTTAATGTTTCTGGAGCCATCCAGCCATCAGTGTCCTCACTGCAGCCTTGAGCTCCTGGTTCCTCAGGCTGTAGATAAGGGGGTTCAAAGCTGGAGTCACCACTGAGTACAGAACTGACACTGACAGATCCAGGGATGGGGAGGAGACAGACAGGGGCTTCAGGTGAGCAAACATTATAGTGCTGAGGAACAGGGAGAGCACAGCCAGGTGAGGGAGGCAGGTGGAAAAGGCTTTGTGCCGTCCCTGCTCAGAGGGGATCCTCAGCACGGCCCTGAAGATCTGCACATAGGAGAAAACAATGAACACAAAACAGCCAAATGATAAACTGGCAGTAACAGCATTGAGTCCAAGTTCCCTGAGATAAGATTTGGAGCAGGAGAGTTTGAGGATATGTGGGATTTCACAGAAGAACTGGCCCAGGTCATTGCCATGGCACAGGGGCAGGGAAAATGTATTGGCCGTGTGCATGAGAGCATTGAGAAAGGCACTGGCCCAGGCAGCTGCTGCCATGTGGGCACAAGCTCTGCTGCCCAGGAGAGTCCCGTAGTGCAGGGGTTTGCAGATGGACACGTAGCGGTCGTAGCACATGATGGTCAGGAGATAGTACTCTGCTCCAATGAAGAACAGAAAGAAAAAGAGCTGAGCAGCACATCCTGCATAGGAGATGTTCCTGGTGTCCCAGAGGGAATTGTGCATGGCTTTGGGGACGGTGGTACAGATGCAGCCCAGGTCGCTGAGGGCCAGGTTGAGCAGGAAGAAGAACATGGGGCTGTGCAGGTGGTGGCCGCAGGCGACGGCAGCGATGATGAGGCCGTTGCCCAGGAGGGCAGCCAGGGAGATGCCCAGGAAGAGGCAGAAGTGCAGGAGCTGCAGCTGCCGCCTGTCTGCCAGTGCCAGCAGGAGGAAGTGGCTGATGGAGCTGCTGTTGGACATTTTTGGTGTCATGGCATGGGGATCTGTAACAACAGGAATCATGGAATAGTTCAGTTTGGAGAAGACTTCCAATATCCCAGCACAGCTTGGTGGCACTTTCCCCCCACTGCCTGCCCAGGGCTCTGCTGCCTGGAGCTGTCCCTGCCTGCAGCTGCTTCCCTGTGCCCAGGGCTGGGCCCTGCCAGTGCTGCCAGAGCCCAGCCCAGCCCTGGGGCCTCAGCTCTGCCCTGCAGACCCCTCCCAGCTCAGGTCCTGCCCAGGGGCAGCTCTGGCTCTGCAGGCTCTGATGGCAATGTCACAGCAACCCTGAGGAGGCTGGAAAAGTGACACTGGTGCTGCCTGCAAGGGGCCCTCTGCTGATTTCTGTCACTGCCTGGTTTAGTAAGGTCTGAGAGACAATTGTTTTATTTTTCTAAGCCTTAACTGTAAGATGAATAGCTATGTGCAATTTCCCATCCAGGCAACACAGAGTAGTAGATTAACAAATCAGGATTTCCCCATTGATGCTGTGCTGCCTCGCTGTGCTCCCTGTATAATCTACCTGAAAATATTCTGCAGTTAAATGTCATGCTGGGAGCAGTCTTGAACAATGCAGCATGCTCATCACACAAGGAGTACACTTCCAAGCCTTACCAGCTGTCACCTTCCACCCAGATCTTGTCCCCCAGTGCTGGGAGCAGCCCCCAGGGCTGGCTGAGAGCTGTCCCTGGCAGGCAGCAGAGTCCCTGCCCCAGCACAGCGCCCTGGGCTGCAGGACCCTGCTCTGCAGGACAGTCCTGGGCACCCCTGGCTGCTCCACACAAGACACAATCAGAGAATGTACTCACAGAGTCTGAAGGCATTGGCATGTTCCAGCTGTAGGAGATGACTGCAGGAGCTGCAGCTGCATTGTCCTGCAGCCAGAGGTTCCTGTGCCAAGGGCTGGCAGTGATTCTCCCGCAGTCACTTCTCAGCCCCTTCCCAGCCCTGAGTGATTGAAGCTCTCTGTGCCTGTGTGCTGTGCCCGGGCTGGCTGCAGGCAGTGCCCCAGCCCTGCTGGGCTGGGAGAAGAGCTGCTCAGCAAGAGAAATGTGTTTTTAAGCTCTTCTTGGTTACCAGGAGCTGCCTCTGTGCCAGGAGCCCAGCCCAGCTCATCAGCACAGACACAGCACAAGGACTTTAATGAGCCTCTCAGGGCTTGTGCTGAGGCCCTGAACATCAGTGCCTCAGAGGGAGATGAAGAAACCTCTCAAGAGCTGCAAGTCAGAATCCAGCTCCAAAGTTTCCTGAAGTTTTAATGGGTCCCGCTGAGGGGCAGGACAGAGAAAGTGACCCCAGGCCCCAGGCAGAGCAGAGAACTGCAGGCAGGGCTCCTTAATGCTCCCAGGAGCTGCAGGTTTTTAAAAGGACTTCAGGTTTTATTTTTGTCTTGGAGTGTCTGAGAGGTCTTGCAATCCTGGCCTCCAATTATCTGCTTTAATTAGTCCCTTGAGAGGCCTATTCAGTAACAACACTCAGTGGGGCTCATTTATGCTTCAAGTTACTTCAGTTGTTTTAAAGGAACTTGGCGTTTCCTCTTTAAGAGTGACTCTATGAGAGGTTTGTGAAATCATGGCCCCCATGATTGTTATCTACTTTAACAAGTCCCTTGGGATTCTTAGTCAGTAAAAATACTCTGTGTGTCTCATTAAATACTACAGGCTGACCAAGGTGTATTAAAGAACTTTTTTTTGACACTGTGTGTAAGAGGTTCATGCAATCATGTCATCCAATTATCTGATTTAATGAGTCCCCTGAGATTCTCAGCCAGTAACAACACTCAGTGGGTCTCATTAATGCTTCAAGATACTCAAGATTTTAAAGGTATTTTGGAATTTCCTTCCCACACTGAGTCTCTGCAAGGTTTTTGTGCAATCCTGGACTCCAGTTCTCTCCTCCAAGGACTCCGTGAGGGGCCTGTGTTGAGGAAAAACCAGTTAATACTTCCAGACATTTTGAGTGTTTCTCTGACTTGGACTCCTGGAAAGGTTTGTGCAATCTCCTCTCAGCCTCTGAGGTTCCAGGGCTCAGCACCAAATGCACCACGGGGCTCATTAGGATAAGGCAAGTCCTGACAAACTATGGCTGTGCCTTGATTTCCCTCTGGTCTTCTGCAGTTCATTTGGAAATTTGTTTTGTAGACTAATGGAGAAATACTTCAAAGGGCTTCTAAGGAATCCACATTCTTATTTTCAGTGATGTGTTATTTTTCTGTTTTCATTACAGAAGAGGTGATTGCAGGGTCTCTCCCAAGGTAGTCTGGAATGGTCAGAGAAGCTGTGTCTTGTGGTCTGACCTGGTATAGACAACCCTGCTCCAAATCCCCCAACCCCATCCTGTCTCTCCTCACTCACCTGGGACCTGCTTTAATTGCAGAACTGGCTGCACTCAGGCAAAGAGGGGTTTTCTTCCTTTTTTAGCAATCATAAACATATAAGTTTCAGATAATCTGCTCAAGTGTGTGCCAAGGCCAAGAGGCCCCCAAGGAAGTTCTCCTCACCAAAGGCAGAACCATGGAAGGAGTGATTTAGACACACAGGGAGTTCTGCAATAAACACAAATCCAGAGTTGGCCAAAGGCAGAATGAGAAGGACAACTCCTGAAGGACAGACAAGCTTTGAACTCCTTGCAGCTCCCAGCTGCAGGTGGGTTGTTGGGAGGTGTGTGAGTGAGCCCAGAGTGAGGGCAAGGGAAATGCAGAGAGCCCTGGAAGTGCTTCTGTGCAGACAGGCTGTGGGGAAGGGCACTGCAGCCCTGCCCTGGGCCAGGAGTGAGGGTGGATCATCACCCCAAGCTGCCCTGGGCCATGGCAAGGGGCTGTTTGCATGGCCAGTGGCCTGAGCCCACTGCCTGGGCCCCTTGCTCAGGGCTGGTGTCAGTGGCCAGAGGCAGAGGGGATCCCTTGCTGGGGGCTGTGCCATGGCCACCTGCCCTGTGCCGCGCTGGCTGCTCAGGCGCCGCGGAACCAGCAGCAAACGCCACTGCCAGGGCCAAAGGCAGCTCAGGCAGACAGAAAGGGGCAGTGCTGGCCACTGTTTCCATGGCAGCCCTCCCTGGGACACCACACCTGGCTCACCTGTCCTGCCAATTGCCATGGAAACCCGGCTCCTTGGGAATGCAATGGTGGACAAAGGTTTGCGTAGGGCCTGTCCCAATAGGACCGAGGGTGGTGGTTTTAAACTAAAGGAAAGGAGCTTCAGATGAGGAGAGATAAGGAGGCAAAATTTGATGGTGATGTTGGTGATCCACCAGGACAGCTTCCCAGGGAGGTGGCCAGTGCCCCATCCCTGGAAACATTCCAGTGCAGCTGGGACAGAGCTCTGAACAACCTGATCTGGTGAAAGATGTCCCTGCTCATGGCGGGGGTTTGGAGGAGATGAGCACTGCAGAGCTCTTCCCATCCAAACCATCCCAGAATTGCATGAGGACAAGGGGCTGCTCACTGGGCTCCATCCACTCCCTTGACTCCTCCTTGTCTCTGCTGGAGCCCACATCCAGCAGCCAAAGCCAGCCCCTTCTCTGGCCTTTCCCCCCTGCCCCACGGGCTGCCAAAGCCAGGGGGGCACAAGTGACCTTTAGGCTCTGCAGGGCATAGCAATATAGAGCAATATATTCTTAAAATTGTTATATCTGGTATATTGTGGAGTAAATAACTCTTTTAAAAAATTTACTCTGTGTTGTAAATAAATCGTTTTGTCTAATCCTGATCAGACTCAATCATTCCTACATTTATAGAATTATATCTCTTATTCCATTGTTAATCCTGTAGGACAATTTTCATTTTTGTTTATCTCCACCTGTCACATATTTTCCACATAAACTTTTTACAAAGTCTAGGACTGGGATTGTATCCAGCTGCTCCCAGTCTCCTGTATCAAATAGATTATTAAAAGTCTTTGTGTCCTGGAGGAATTTGAGGATCCATGGTGGCTGTTGGGTATCATTTCTCCACCTCATGGCTCAGCAGGAATTTCTCCAATGAAGAAATTAAGTGTCAGGCGGGTCTCCTCACCCGAGATTTAGGTGGTTTAAAGTCCTTGGCCCTCCAGAAGCCCTGAGTCATGTCGGTATAAAAAAGCAGAGTCCTCAAGGTCTGTTTTCATGTTTCTCCTGTTGTTTATTATTCAATATCTCAGAATTTTCTCTGCTCCCAGCCGAGGTCCGGACAGCAGCTGGGACACGAGGCGACTGCCCCACAGATGGGATGTCCTCTAATATTTATACAGATAACTATGTACTGGTTATTTACTATTTTGTGCCAATGCCCACTGCCCACACTAAAAGTGACATTTCTACTTTGCTCCAATCCACTCTAACTACTTTGTGCCATCACCACCCCAAAAGATGGAGGACGAGGAAGAAGGAGAAGTACATAAGGTACCACCCAAATTCCACCATCATGTCCCCAATTACTTCTATTCTATATATTCTAAAACTACTGAATTCAGTATCGTCTACTGTGCTAAACTACTATTTTCACATCCCGGTGGTTTGTAATTCCTTTTGCAATGTTGAAAGATTTTCCCATGGATTAAAATGAAACCCGGTATTTTCCTGGGCTCTGTGCCAAGGTCTCCAAGCCCCCTCGACCGGCTCCACACCCCCCTGTCCAGGGTTCAAATTCCCTTCCTCGGGTCCCAGGACATCCAAGGGGATGTCCTGGACTCCAACAATGAAGCTTTGGCCTGAAGCTCCCACTCTGCCCGTGACAGGAAGCCCTGTGAGTGTCTGGGACATCCTGGCTCTTTGGCAGCCTGGGGACTCCTGGCATGTCACCGTGGAGCCCTCGTGAGTGCCTGGGACAGATGGATGCCACTGCAGCCCAAGGTGCCCTGGGATGTCCCCATGGCATGGCTGGGACTTCCTCTGAGCACAGGGCTCTTGACCATCTCAGCTCAGGCCTGGAGCCAGAGTCCTTTGCCAGGGCAACCATTTGCAGTCGCATTCCCAGGGCCAGGGGATCCCAGAAGCACAGAATTGGCTGAGTGTAGCAGTCCGCTGTTTCTGCCACAGTGGAGGCTTTGGTATTTAGACATACAGCACGACTTCCACTTTACTTTCATGAGTGGGTCGGGCCTTGCAACAGACGCATGATACCAATATGGTAGACGGTTGCAAAAAGACGTTTATTAAGTAAAAGGTTCAGGTTATATACCCTCGGGTCTACTACTACGTCAGACAGGATATTGCCACACTTCCCGGGTTAGTAGTTGGAGTGGAAAAGTACTGGCACATGTTAGTAGAGGGTCTACATTCCTTTCAGGGGTAGCTTATCTTAAGAGGGGGTTGGGCTTGCTCTTTTCCTCTCCGTTACAGCCCGAAATCTTCCGCGCCGCCTGTCCCTATCCAACCACATCTCCCCCCCCTCTCTCACAAAAGAACGAGGTAGTTATACGCATATATATATATATATAGATATAGGCACTAAATGAGGTAGAAGGTTAGGATTTAGCAAGGGAAAAAGGAGTTTGGAAACCTGAGTAAATTTTTGCCAGGCAAGTTTGAAAATCTTGTGACTGGCAATTTTAAATTCACAGCATCTCATGTTGGCCTATGAACAGAATGTTAGTCTGATCTAGGCGAGCTTTGACAAATGAGACTACCTTGTTCAGCAGGCATGGTCCGAAGGTAACAGCTAGAAGTAGCATTGCCAATGGGCCTACCAAGGTGGAAATCAAAGTGGTTAACCATGGGGATTGGTTAAACCAGGATTCGAACCAGCCTTGCTGAGCTTCCCTATCTTTCTGTCTCTGAGCCAGTCTGTTTCGGAGTTCGGCCATGGAGTCCCTGACGACTCCGGTGTGGTCTGCATAGAAGCAGCATTCCTCTTTCAAGGCTGCACACAGACCTCCCTGCTGCATGAACAGGAGATCCAGTCCGCGCCGGTTCTGTAGAACCACTTCTGAAAGCGAAGAGACTGACTTCTCCAAGTAGGAAATGGACTTCTCGATCCTCTGCAGGTCCTCATCTATAGTTATTTGCAGCTGAGACAGACCCTGGTGTTGTGTTGCCAGGGCTGAAACACCTGTCGCTGTGCCGGCTGCTCCCAAGCCGAGCAGCATTGCAATGGTTACACCTGTCAGTATCTCTCTTTTGTGGAGCCTGTTGGATTCTTCGTGAAGGCTGTACATTTCTTCCTCTGAGTGGTACGGGACTCTAGGAACAATCAGAACTTGGACACAGAAATCGTTAGAATCATCAAACTTGGGAAGAAATACACACGGACTTACTCCAGACCTCTGACAAACCCACATTGCAGATGTAGCAGGGATTACCCGCTTGTTATTCTTTCTGTTAGGCTTTACAACTCTGGTGCAGACATTCCCTTTTCGCTCAGCCAGGGTTGCATTACCAAAGCATTTGCCTCGGCCTGAGACCTGGCTTAGAGTAATGCCCCTGCGGGGTGTGTCCCATCTACATTGCTGGGGAGCGTCAGCGGCGGAGTAACTGAATGGGGTGTTTAAAGCAACTCCTTCATAAAAAGGTGGTTGGACATCATAACAAAGCCAACAGGAACTGGTTAGGTTAGGGTTAGATTCATTCAGGGATAGGAAGGTAGCTTCTAACATACGAAAAATTGGATCGGGATCTGACCTAGCTAATTTGTCCATCTGAAAGGCTTTTGTATCACTAGTTGGGGTTCTGCTGACACCTGTAGGTGCAGCCCTAGGGTAGGTCATATTTCTCTTTGTCTGTGTGCTTTTAATTATCTTGTTGGGCCCCACAGCTCGGGGTTCTGAGGGTTGAAACTTGGTAATTTGCACGTTCACCCACTTTTTTGACCCTTGAAGGACCACTGTCCATGCTTTACCCACTGTCCAGCTAGGATGATTGGGTTGCAAAACTGTCATGTTATAGTATATGCACTTTCGGATTTTTGGGATTTTATAGCTATATCGATAGGAATTCCCGTGTACAGAGAGAGGTGTTTTACAACCTGCGGGTGCCCAGGTGAACTGCAGGAATTTGTCAGGTTCTTGTGGGTCCCACCCAGGCCCTGACGGCCTGGCGTCTGTTACAATGGTCTCACATCCCCAGTGTCCGCAATATCCCCAGCCGGGGTTATTACAATAACTTTTTCCTGCGTTTGAAGCTGGGCACCAATAGGATAGGTATGTGTGTGATGAAAATGGAGAATGAGGGTCTACCTTTGGTTGTCCTGGAAACAAATCGATAATACGAAGCACGAAGGATGGACTGTTTGGTGTGGTGATGTCTCTGAGCACCTTACCGCTGGTAAGATGTCTCATGACCCACCTGAATGGCTGGTGTGGGTAGAAATCTGAGCTGGCTTGTCCTCTTGCGACAAACCCCAGCAACAAAATCACACAGGCATATCGTTGGTGCTTGGATCTCGCCCGCGCGGGTTTCTCTGGTGCTTTCTGACGGCTCGGTAGTGTGTCTCGTTCCTCTGGGAGAGGCATGTACGCGCTACGTGGTCGCCCCACCAGCATGTCCTGTAAACAGAAACTCACAGTTCTCATTAGTCTCATCCTGCTCACTGTGGAGATCAGGTTTGATTGATTTAATAGGACACCACCTGATTTTCCCATCCCTTTTGACAGCTGCATACCCTCGCCCTGTAAGCATTAATCTCCAGCCCCGTTCCCATTCACCCAGCTCATTTTTAATTACAACCTGCGGGCCCTCCTCTAGTGCTCTGGAGGCCCAGTGTTTTTGAATGGGATTATTTGCTTCACTTCCTCTGGGGAATTGATTTAATGCTATCAGTGCGGTTGCCAGTATACGTGCCTGTTCTCCTGAGGGAATGGAATTGTTAAAGCCTTCTGCTTTTGCCAACACCTCTATCTTAGTTTTCAGGGTTTGATTTGCCCGCTCGACTATAGCTTGCCCAGTACTGTTATATGGGATACCTTGCACTAATGTGATCCTCCATTTGGAGGCGAATTCCTGCACTGGTTTAGAAATAAAATTGGAACCATTATCTGTTTTGATCTGCTTGGGGATACCAAGCCACGCCATGGCTGTCAGCCAGTGCTGGATTGTGGCTTTAGAGTTAGTCTTGGGATGCTGGGTGGCTACAATCGTTCCACTGAATGTGTCCACTGTTACTGCAAGCCATGCTCGAGGCTTCAGCAGCTGACACAAGGTGAAGTCCGACTGCCAGATTTCTGAGGGCTTAAGACCTCTTGGGTTGACTCCACTAGTCCACAGGGGTGACTTCTGGCAGTGAGGGCAGGTAGCCACTACATGTTTGGCATCTGCTGTTGTGATTCCACATCTCTTCGCCAGTGCTTTGGGTCCAATGTGGAGGGATTCGTGCAGTTGACGGGCCTCCTGCAGTGTCCAGACCCCTTTCGCTGCAGCGTCTGCTTTGTCGTTGCCAATCTGAAAGTAACCTTTGATTGGGTTGTGGCTATTGACGTGAATGATTGATACAGTGCCCTTTCGTGAAGAGAGTGCCTCTTCTAGCATTAGGGCAGCTGCTGATGTTGACACACCTGGTCCTGCCATGGCTAGGCAGAGCCTTGCCACGAATATAGAGTCTGTTACGATGTTAAGGTGTTCCTCTTGGAAAAGTCCACAGGCCAGGGCTACTGCTGTAGCTTCCAGCTGCTGCACTGACAGTGTGGGGTCACATGCTTTGATACAATGCCACTGCTCTCCTACCTGCCACACTGCTGTCGCCGTAGAAGTAGTGGAGGAAGCGTCTGTGAAAGCTGTTGGTCCTGGCTGTGGTCTGTCCATAACTTTTGGTGGCAGGTCTATGTCGACTATGGTCAGCAGCTGAGTCCAGGGTGGTCTGGTGGAGTAGGAGATTTCTCCTCCAAATCCGACGAGAGCAAGGGCTAGATGCTCCGAGATTGTGGTTGATTCTATGGTCGGTTGCTTGCGAAAAGGAAGGTGGATTCTCGTTGGCTCGGTCCCTAGGTGTTTCAAGGCGAGTTTCCTGCCTTTCATGATGAGGTTAGCGATGCATTCTACTGCTGGGGAAAATGCACGAGCAGGCCTTCCAAGGACCACCCATTGAATCGGTCGGGCCTTTTCAGAAGGTCCTTGGGCCAATGCTCCCACTCCCCCCTTTTGTGTAAAATGCACATATAAGTCCAGGGGCATCGCTGGGTTCCATCTGGCAAGTGTGCCAGTGGACATCTGCTGTTCGATGAAGTCGAGGGAGCTCGCTGCTTGCGGTGTCAGCTCCTTGGGTTCCCAGGGGTGCTTTCCTTTCAGGAGGTCGTACAGAGGGTCCATGATCTCAGGAGGAACCAGGACGATGTTGCGAAGCCACTGCAGTGATCCTACCAGGCGTTGCACATCGTGGAGTGTCTTAACATCTCGGTGGACTTTCACCTTAGGAGGTGTCACGTAGGAGCTTGTGATTCCCACTCCTAGGAAGGTGACACAGGGTCCTTTCTTGATCTTCGCGCTCGCAATCTCAAAGCCGTTGGCCTGGAGGGTCTCTGTGATCCTGGATACCAGATGATCCACTTGGCTCGCTGATGGTGCTGAGACCAGAATGTCGTCCATGTACTGGATGATGGTGGCTGCAGGGTAGGAGTGTCGGACTGGCATCAGTGCTTTGTCCACGGTGATCTGGCAGATGGTTGGGCTGTCGACCATACCTTGAGGTAGCACTTTCCACTGGAAACGCAGGCTGGGCCGGTTGCCATTCGGAAAAACCACGGAAAAGGCAAATCGTTCCCTGTCCTCAGGATGCAAAGGTATTGAAAAGAAACAGTCTTTAATGTCCAATACTGCACATGGCTGTCCTTCAGGAATAGCTGAGTTCATGGGTAACAGTGTCTGAACTGGGCCTATGGGTCGGATTGTTTTATTCACTTCTCTCAGGTCATGGACAAAGCGATAGCCCTCTCCTGACCTTTTGGGAACAGGAAAAACGGGCGTGTTCCATGGACTCACAGTGACTTCTATATGATCCTTTTGCAGTTCCCTCTCAACCAGTTCTATTAAAGCTGCCAAGCGAGGCTCGCATAGGGGCCACTGCTCAACCCATACAGGGTCTGATGATTTCCAAGTCAATTTGATCGGCAGCAAAGGGTGTAAGGCAGTGGCCCTCATTATAAATTTGTAATCCTGACTCCGAGCATAGCCAGGACATCCCTTCCTATTAAGGGTGGAGAATCCTGTAAAATGTAAGGGTAAATGGCAACTGTTTGTTCTGGCCCCTTTTTTGTGTGGAGTGTTATCGCCACCAATTGGGTGCTTTTCCATGCCCTGGATTGTCCCCCCACCCCGTTCACAGGAGGGACTTCTTTAATTTGCCAATGTCTGGGCCAGTGTGATTGAGGAAAAATGGTGCAGTCTGATCCAGTGTCTGCCAAAAACTGAAGCCCTAAAACGTGAGGGTCCTGGCTGCCATAGAGCTGACACGTCCCCCACACCCTCAAGGGCTCCTTCCCCACTTTCATGACCAAGGCCACCCAGGGGTTCCGCTCTGGTTTGTCCCCTGCTGACCCTGTGACACTGGAGCAGTTTGTGGTGGTGAGAGGTGCATATTGGCTGCTGGTGGTGGTGCATTGTTCTGCCACTGAATGACTGGGGGGGATGAGATAGTGACTGGTTCCTGTATATATATGGGGTATGAAGGTCCCCTGCCCCACTGGGTATTGGGAAGGCTGGGCCATCTCGCAGTGGGAGGAGGCTGAGTATGGCCCGCACGCCCCCTCCCCCTTCCGTTTCCCTGAGGCCTGGATCTGCACTCCTTGGCCAGGTGTCCCCTTTTTCCACAATTCCAGCAGGTGGGTCTCTGGCGCTGCTGGGTCGGGGGTGCTGCCACTGGCCGCTGTGCTGGCTGGGGACAGCTTGCTGCTACATGACCTGCTTGGCCGCATTTCAGGCAAGCCATGGCATTTGTTAGGGTATGAACCGCTGCCTGCATGGGTATTAGGTGTTCTTCCTTTACCACATGTTTGATCATGTCAGCTAAGCTGGCTCCTGCTGGGAGAGACCGTAAAATTTCCTTGGTTACAGTATTACACTGCTGTTTTAAACAATCTGTCACCACCGGTCCCCTTGCAGCTGCAGGCAGGGTAGATGAATCAATTGCAGCCTGTAATCGGTCCACAAAATGTGTAAAACTCTCACTTTCCCCCTGTTTGATCGTTGACCATGGCGTGAGCTTGTCCACAACCCGGGAAGCTGCCCTTATTGCCTCCCTAGCTGCCCTGGTTGTTGCTTTCACCTCCTCTGCTGTGAGGTGTGCAGCTTGGTTTTGGGGCGTGGCCACATCGTCATGTTTGCCAAGCAGCCTGGACAGGGTAGAGCCATGGAGAGGCTGTCCCTGCCCTGAGGCTTGAGCTAGGGCAGCTGCGCATGAATTGGACCACTCCTGCTGAAATACAATCAACCCTGCCCCATCAAAAAACATACGGGTTATTTGTGAGATATCAAAAGGCAGCATATCATCATTGCTAAAAAGACCATCGATCAGTGTGGACACCAGGGCTGAATTAATTCCTTTTTCCTGCACCGCTTTTACCACAATCTGCACTTCTTTCGTACTAAGCGGGGTGTAAGTCCGCCTCTGATTCTGCCGGGTGCCAGAAACCCGTACCGGGAACGCATGTATTGCAGCCGCAGGTTCCCACTCTGCACAGGCTAATTTTATTTTCCCCCAATCGGTTAATTTGCCCTGAATTTGTTCCCTTACATTGTTAAAAGCTTTGCTCGGTTTCGCTGTAAACTTTATAAAATCTGTTATCTCCGTTTCCGAATCGGACTCGGAGCTCTCTGTAGAGCTCGCCGTGGAGCTGTAACTCCCTTCCGTATCGGAAGTGAACTGGTGGTAAGCTTCCGGTTTGCTATGCTTTTTCGTCGGACTCCGCCCCCGTTCCGCCTTCCGCGGGTGGGCTCGGGTGTCCCCTCTACTTTGACTCCATTCCGCCTCCCGCGCCCGGCCCCCTCCTTCCGACCGGGGGTGACGCCGGCGCCTTTCGCGGGGGTAGTCCCACGTTCCCCCTTTTTGCTCGCCCCCGCGCTTGGTAGATGACATTGGTAAAGGTCCTTGTCCGCGTGTTCGCCCCCCCACGCTCTCCCACGCATGCGCCATGTAGGTCGGTGGCTCCGGATTTCCTCCGACCCCCCACGCATGCTCGGTCGCGGGGTTTTGCACTTCCGGGTTCGCATCGCCACGTGGCGCCCTCCCCCGTGCGCGCTCCACGTGGCCGGCGCCATCTTGGCCACATGGCGGGGGGGGTAGCGGCGATTGGTCGCCCCGCCCCCGTGCCGGACCGTCGGCGCCATATTGGCCATATGGCGGGGGGTGTATTCCCTCCGCGGTATTGGCCAATCTCTCGGCGTCTCGCGCTTGCCGCGCGAGTTCTTCCCAGACGAACCGCGTACGCTCCTCCGCCCGCCCGCGCCGCATCTCAGCGCCAGGAAAGACCGCGGTTTCGGACCCCGCCGGGGAACCGCCGCTCCGCGCGGGCGGCGCCGCCGCCGGTCCTAGCGCAATGTCGCCGCTCGGACCCTGGACGCGGCAAGGAGGGACGATCGGGGAAGCCGCGGTTTTTTTCGGGGGTGTTCGGATCTGGGGGCTCTCGCGGGGGAATTTGGGGTTTTCCCGCGTGCTCCGCGGCTTTTATGCATGCATTTGTGGAGGGGGTTAACGCGTCTGACTCCCGCTTTTCCCCTGGGGTTTCTGCCGCACTGCGCCCCCCCCCCGTCTCTTCTAGGGCTTCTCCGGAGGGTCCTGCGACCCCTCGGTCCCCTCTCCCCGGCTGCTTAGCCGTGAATAAACACGTTTTTGCAGCGTTCCAAGTTTCCTGTTCTTCCATTGCTTTTCGCAACACTTTTTCAACTTTTCCCCATGCTTTTAAAACTTTTCCGCTGCCGGTGGCTTTTGTATCTTCAGCCAGGGCAACTGTATATTTGTCCCACCCCTCTGAATTTAATATGTCTATGGGGCGTGAAATCGCGCCTAAATCCGATAACCTTGCAATAGCAAGAAATAAATCTTTTTTGTCCCACGCAATTCCCGAGTGGGTTGCTAGCCTACTCACGACCTTCGTCACGGACTCCATGCTGTCCGCGGGGTCCTGGGAGCGTCCTCCCGTTTTCCTTCTCCTCCGCAGAAGTTCGGACCGGCCGACTCCTGCCCGCTGTGTCTTTTCCAAGCGTAGCTCCCGTCCTCCGAGGTAATCGTTCCCGGGTTTCGGCACCACTTGTAGCAGTCCGCTGTTTCTGCCACAGTTGAGTTGGGAGGGAGCCATCAGGATCCTGGAGTCCAGCTGCTGGCCCTGCACAGGACACCCCAACAATCCCAGCCTGGGCCTGGCAGCGGTGTCCAAACGCTGCTGGAGCTCAGAGAGCCCTGGAGCTGGGACCCTTCCCTGGGAGCCTGGTCAGTGCCCCAGCAGCCTCTGGGGGAAAAACCTTTTCCTCAGACCCACCCCAAACCTGCCCCGACTCAGCTCCAGCCGTTCCCTGCACTCCTGTCCCTGGGCACCAGAGGGAAGTGGTTCCCACAGCCCCCAGCCAGGGCCCCGCTCCCAAGGCTGTTCCCAGGGCAGCCAGGGCTGGCCCTAGCTGTGATGCTTGGTTTCCATGGGCTGGGCTTTAGGAATGGGATTCCCCAATTTCCTGCTCCTGCTAAAACCGTGCTGCCACTCGCTGCCCTCCAGCCTGGCACTGAAAGTACAAAAGGCAAAGATCCCAGGCTGGGATAGGAACAATTTACTGAGAACAGCAACAACATAAAGAAAAAATAGGAACAGAAACAATACTGATAACAGGAGGGATAAGACAAACAATATACACAGAAAACTAAAACAACACTAACTGGCTCTTCTCAGCCATGTATTTCCTCTTGCCTGGCAAGGATACCCTTCTCCTTGGGGTGAGAAAGAATTCCTTCCCTGCCAGTGGTGGGATCAAATACAATGACTGGGCCTTGGCCAGACTCTCATGTTCTTCAATCCCACCTCACATGATTGCCAAGGGCAGGGACAGGGACAGGTGACTTCCCAGTGTGGATCACAGTGAATGTGGGTCACCAGGCCTCCTCCCAACGTGGGTCCTCTGATGGGGGATGAGGTTGAAGATGCACATAAGCTCTTCCCACAGTCGGGGCACTCACAGGGCTTCCCTTACAGGTGCCTCCTTTGGTGTCTGGTCAAGTGGGAGCTGTGAGTGAAGCTCTCTCCACACTGGGGACACTCGTAGGGCCTCTCCCCAGTGTGGATGCACCGGTGGGTGACGAGGGTGGAGTTGTGCTTGAAGCCCTTCCTTCAGTTGGGGCAGCAGAAAGTCCTCTGGTCTGTGTGAATCTGCTGGTGGTGAAGGAGATTGGAGCTGGTCTGAAACCTCTTCCCACACTCACGGCAATTGTAGGGCCTCTCCCCAGTGTGGATTTGCTGGTGCTGGATTAGGTGAGAATTCTTCTTAAAGCCCTTCCCACACTCCAAGCACTTGTGGGGCTTCTCCCCATCATCAAGCTGCTCATGGACCACCAGCTCAGAGCCCCGGCTGAAGCTCTGTCCACCTTCCCAGCTCAGGGCGGGTCTTTCTTCCTCAGCACCCTGGGATGGGTTTGGAGCCCCTCCTCCTGTGGGATCTCTGGGGCTTTTTCTCCCTGTTGGATTCCTCGGCATGGAGCCGCTCAAAACAGACTCTTCTACGAGGTTCTGCCCTGGGGATTTGTCCTCTCTGGTCTCTATCCTCAGCTCCGTGTCTGGGGAAGAAGGACAAGGAGAGGATGGGATTTGCCTCCGTGCCACAGGGAAGGGGAAGGAGAACCCCCCAGTGCATCCCCGGCAGGACAGCATCGGCAGCGGGGTTGTCCTGCAACCTGTGGGCCATGCTGGGCTGGGAGATGGAGGAGGACAGAGGGGGAAATGGGCACTGACTTCCTCCTCACCTGCCTGACTGTCCCAGGGCATCTTCCTCTTCCTCACAGCCTCCTCCTCCATCTTGCCAAGGTTTGGGAATTGGAAATCCTGGTTAGGGGAAAATCAATGGATAAGCACATTGAGTTTGAAGGTCCCCCTGCAGAAGTCCATCTCTAGAAGTCACCGCTCATCTGGGGTCCAGTTCCCATTTTCCGGTCTCTCCTCTTTGGGTGTTCGTGGGGTTGCCCCGTTCCCATCTGCTGGGGATCCCACTTTTTACTGGGGGTCCCCCATCCACTCAGTCCCTGCCCTTCCAGGCTGCTGGGCGTCCCAGGATCAGAAAATTGTCCCCCCTATTTCCATCTCCCCACTTAGGAAATTGTGTTTTGGGGTTTCCAGGGTCCCTCTCCCGTTATTCTCTGCTTTGGGGTGCAGGGGGTCCAAGAATCCCCCCTGCCCCTCTCCAGGCTGTTGAGGGTCCCCCAATGGTGGCTGTCACCCCCTCTCTGGGCTCCCTCTTTGGGGCTCCTGGGGGACACAGGGGCTCGCTCCTCCAGGCTGCCTCTGCCAGCAGCTGCCACTGGGACGCCCCCAGTGTCCTCCCAAGGGGGCATTTTTTCCCCTCAGACTTAGGAGTCCTTCTTTCTCCAACATCCCCCAAAAAAACCCATCCCAGGGACCCCCCAGGATATCTGGGCCCAGCTC
>NW_027077129.1:0-23140 GCF_009819655.1 Sylvia atricapilla | reverse complement strand
TAAACCTGTTATTTAGAAAAGATGTAAGAATATTTGTATCCTAGTTCTACCCCAACGCCTTATATTCCCGGTTTGTAAATCCCATAGTTTTGTAATTTAAATAGCATACCCCTATCCCCTAAACCCTCCATGTTCTCTTGTTAAGCCAAGCCCCTGTTGTTCCTGCCTGTCTGTCAAGGCGCTTACTTCGCCTCATTCCAGCCTGTTCGTTACATTGTTTCAAACCTCGCCTTCGCCTCATCATTCCAGCCTGTTCGTTACATTGTTTCAACCTCGCCTTCACAACTCCCCGCCTGCCTGTCCACTCACCAACACCGCCCTGTATGGAAATCACTCAGGCTCCCAGCATGCTTCACTAAAGACGAAGGGGGATTCGGATCGACAAAGTCCTAGAACAACGAGCCGAAGCAACACCTGGACACCGGACCAATGCCATCCAGTAGGGAAAGTATTTGGCTAACTGTGACTAATTTTCGCTATCTTGCCATAGTTTGAAAGATACTGGACCAGAGTGACACCCCTGGACTTTTCGAGCCAAAGGTGGACCCTTGGGAGTTTCCCGTGAGGCTGGATCCCCGCCTCTGCGGCCCGAGCAGCAGCAGGAGCGACCTCCTCCTCAGTGGTGACTCATCGGCTAGGGAGCGGCGGCGGCGCAGGCGACCCACGAGCATCCCATTTAAAAGAGCTGAATTTTAATAAAGGCATTTAAAGGGAGCTGGTCTCCTGGCCCAATTTTTATCACTTGGAAACACTGGGGAGACACCTGGACATACTGGCCGTGATAGGGGGGGATACTGGGACAAACTGGAGACAATGGGAACACCGTGGGGAAGACTGGGGGATACTGGGGCATGCTATGGAAGATACTGGGGGGAACTGGAAGGGAATGGGAATGAAGTATTCGGAGGGACTGGACTGTACTGGTGATGAAATGGACACTAAAGGCGGGGACTGAAGGGGTACTGGTGTAGAACTGGGCTGTATTAGGGATAAACTGGGCTGTACTGGGAAGGACTGGAGGGGCTGAATGGGCTGTTTCCACCTCTGGACACTCCCATTGGCCGAGGCTCCAGCCCATCACCGCCCGCAGCCAATCAGCGCCAGGAACCCGCGGCCTCGGGGCGCTGCCTGGTGTCAATGCCATGTTTCCTTTTTGCCTACAACTCCCGTCATGCCCCGCGGCCAAAATGAGCACCATTGCAGCCCAGACTACAATGCCCGTCATGCTCCCCGCTTTCATGAACCCTGGTATCCGCCCTGCCTGAGTCTTTTAAGGGATTCCGAGACCCTCCAGCGTCTCTAGAGTGTCCCATCAGCGTGTATTCGGAAGCCGCAAAAAGTGTCCCCGAATCCGCTGAATGCTCCCGAAGCCACATATGCCCATTAACGCCACTTCTGGGAATCCATCCCCAATCATCCCCCGTGGCCTCAGAGCTCCGCCTAACACAGTCCCGCGCCCAAAACCCCTGCCGTGCCTCGCACCCTAAAGCGCCCGGTTCTAGCTCCCACAGTCCCCCCAAGTGCTCCCGAACCGTGTACGTTCCCCCTGAGGACCTCAAGTCGCGGCTCGGACGCCAAAGTGTTCCCCAAGTGCCGTCCCGGACCGCCAAAAGCTCCGCGCGAGCCGCTTCCGGGACTACAGCTCCCAGCATGCTCCGCGGTGTACAGAGAGCGCTGTTCCAGCGGTGACTCCACCTCCCATCATGCCCCGCGCCCCGCCCAGAGCCATTGGAGCGGCGCTTCCAACTCCCGTGATGCTCCGCGGCCCCGTTAACCCGTGTTATACCCGCGCCTACAACTCCCATCATCCCCCGCGCCCCGGAGAGCCCCCTCAGAGCCCCCCAAGTGCCCGCCCGGACCCCGAAGGGCACCCAGATTCCCCTCCCTGACCTCCAAGTGCCCCCCTGGACCCCCAAGTGCTCCCATGGACCCCGAATTGTCCAACAGGATCCCAAAGTGCCCCTCCAAGTGCTCCCCCGGCTCCCCCAGGTGTCCTCCCAGACCCTCAAGGCTCTCCAAATTCCCGTCTCCAAATGTGCCCCAGAAATGTCACCATGGACCCCAAAGTGGTCACTTAACCCTGTCTGAGAAAATGCTCAAAAATATGACAAAAGGATTTAAAAAAGCAGCTAATTAGTGTAAAAAAAGGAGAAATCAATAGCCGATAGTGGGCAATTAATTAAAGAAGGGAAGTTTTTTAATTAGAACTAATGACCAAAAACTGTTTTGGTTGCTAAAAATGTATAGATTTTTGAACGTAAATATAAAAATTAGCTAATAAAATACAGAATAATATTAAAAATAACAAAAACATATTTTTAAAATTAATTAAATTTCAATTATCAAGCAACTGAAAAAGAATTCTTTATATTTTAGGATGTGTGTCCCAGGTGAGTGATGTCAGACATGCTGAGGTTGGGGTGAGGAGCAGCTTGTCCAAACAGGGTCAGCCACCAAGGGGCTCATTCTTCTACATGCCCCAATCTCCTGAAGAGACATTCAGCATTAAGATCACTTAGGGAATGCTTCTGTCACCTCTCCTAAGAACTGAAAATTAAAAAAAAATACAACCCTGATTAAAAAAAAAAAAAAAAAAAAAGTCATGAGGAGCACTTTGAAATCTTCCTCCTTAGCAGAACTCCCACCTGACTCTAAGCAGCTGCACAAGCCCTGGAGACATGAAGAGAACTGAAGGAAAGACAAAGAGCTCCTCAGGGCTTTCTGCATTTTAATCAGCCCCATGCTGGATTTGGGGCTGAGACCAGGAGCCCCAGGCACTGAGAGAAGCTGGAAGAAGCTGCTCCAGGAGTCAGAAGCAAAAGCCCAAGTCCCTTGGAGCATCCCTGGGCCCCAGTGAGGGCAGGGAGTGCCAAAGGCTCCCCAGGGACTGGTGAGAGAAGATCCTTGAGGCCAGGAGTGCAGGGAGCCCGAGGCTGTGAGCAGGGCACTGCAATGCTGAGGCAGGCCTGGGCTGGCTGGAGGGAGCAGAAAGGCCAAGCCCTGAGCCCAGGCCTGGGACGGCAGGGCCTGTCCCTCCCGGGGGGCTCGGGGCTCTTGCTGGGGCACTGGGATGGCAGCAAGGACAAATGGCATTGATAAAAATTGGGCCAGGAGACCAGCTCCCTTTAAATGCCTTTATTAAAATTCAGCTCTTTTAAATGGGATGTTCGTGGGTCGCCTGCGCCACCGCCGCTCCCTAGCCGATGAGTCACCACTGAGGAGGAGGTCGCTCCTGCTGCCGCTCGGGCCGCAGAGGCGGGGATCCAGCCTCACGGGAAACTCCCAAGGGTCCACCTTTGGCTCGAAAAGTCCAGGGGTGTCACTCTGGTCCAGTGTCTTTCAAACTACGGCAAGATAGTGAGAATTAGTCACAGTTAGCCAAATACTTTCCCTACCGGATGGCGTTGGTCCGGTGTCCAGATGTTGCTTCGGCTCGTTGTTCTAGGACTTTCTTGATCCGAATCCCACTTCCTCTTTAGTGAAGCATGCTGGGAGCCTGAGTGATTTCCATACAGGGCGGTGTTGGTGAGTGGACAGGCAGGCGGGGAGTTGCGAAGGCGAGGTTGAAACAATGTAACGAACAGGCCGGAGTGACGAGGCGGGGTAAGCGCCTTGACAGACAGGCAGGAACAACAGGGGCTTGGCTTAACAAGAGAACATGGAGGGTTTAGGGGATAGGGGTATGCTATTTAAATTACAAAACTATGGAATTTACAAACCGGAATATAAGGCGTTGGGGTAGAACTAGGATACAAATTTTCTTAGATCTTTTCTAAATAACAGGTTTAACATTTTCCAATTCATCCAAAACAACCACTAAACAGGATTTCTTGGGCCTCTATTTCTCTCAGTCCCCCCTCTATTTCTTTGATCGGGCTTTTGCCCGCATCAATTAATTGGCTGTCTCTGGCTCCTGGGAGTATATTTTTCTCAGTTTTTGGTACTGATTATAAATCTTTTTGGCTTCACTCAGTTCTTCCGGTTGGGACTCGAGTTTCATTATATTTGTGGGCTTAGAGTTGTTTATTTCAGGGAGTTGGAGACTAGCCTGGACCGTAGATGTTATAGTCCGAATGAGACAGGGAAGGATACAAGGGATCAGTAGAAGGCTGGCTAGTGCACTGATAATAATAAATACTATCTTTTTCCACCACGCCCCTTTTAGGGACCAAAAGTTGTCCCACCAGTCGGTGGAAATCAGGGGTTTCCACTCTTGGGTGCCCACATAAGCTACTTTTCTAATTTCCTTTGAGATGTTTCTAATCACCTCGCTCTTGTCATTAATTTCTAAGCAGCACTCTGATGAATTGAATTTACCACAGATACCTCCCTCATTTGCCAATAAGTAATCGACAGCCAATCTGATCTGATATACCACGGCCCGCGTTTGTGCCAATTGGTCACTTATGTGGTCCAGTGCCAGGGCTGTTTTATTTGAGATAACTTCCAATACGGCTTGCAGCCGAATTATCCTGTTTAACATGTAGACGGGAGTTCTGTATCCCCAGGATCCATCCCGCGCCCAGGTCGCTGGCCCATAAGTCTTTATAATTTGTTCGGGGGTCCAAATTTTGCCTTTCCAATTTTGGTTGCTGCCTAGATCTATGATGGCTCTTCTCTTCCGGGTGGTCCTCTTTAGGTTGTCATAAAGAGGTACACCAAGGTGGTTCCCTGATTCCCGAGGGAGTAGAAAGAAGGCAGGTTTAATTACACCGATGGTACAACTTCCTGCCCAGTCCCCCGGCAGATGTGTATATGCCATGTCCCCACATATCCAAAAAAGATGTTCAGGGGCCTTCCACGACTCATCCCCGATGTCAAAGGGGCGTTCCCAATACTTGGATATTCCCCTCACTCCCCAAAAAGGGTTTATACCTTTCTCTGCACACTCATGTAAATTATAGCCTTCATGGTAAATGCATCCTGTTGGTTTTTTCCCGATGGACCAATACCTATTAGGTTCTTGGGGAACCCATTTTTGGTATAATTCTTTCACAATCAAATACCTTTTGCATACCATTTCCCCAACAAATGTTTTGTATCTCTTCCCTGCTCTTTTAATGCATTCTTCTCCGATTATCTTGGATTTTAATTCCCATTGTTCCTTCCTCCTCTCTTGACTACCGGGAGGCTTTTGTTCCATCAATTTCCACCTCAGAATATCTAAGGGGGATAAACTCGTTCCTTCCCAGGGCCATACGTCAGACATTTGGGTACTGCCGCAAATCCAGCAGTTAGTTAGATTTAATTCATGACTGACTCTCTCCATAAGGTCAACAAAGAGGTTTTTACCAAGGACTTCATCTAAATCAGTTTTTTTCTTTACCTTCAAGGCTTTTTCTTTTATTAAATCGGCCACACCCTCCGGATTATTTAGGTTTTCGAAACAAAACCATTCTCTGATAGGGCATTCCCCTGTCAGACGTTGCCGAAAATTGGCTGTGCTCCTGGCAATCCAATACTTCTTCCCATCCTCCTGAAAGGAGGATATTTGGGTTTTATCAAAACAGGTGTGCTTCACATGGGTGTGAACTTGTATTAGAGATTGTAAATTCTCCCCATCATAGACTGGTCGGTAACACTTTGAGCATGTTCCTTCAGCAATTCCGCTGATTACTAGGACTGCTACCATTCCTCCCAAGAGTCCGGTATGAACCATCACGATCTCACCCGGTCTTGCCTCTTGGGGGAGGGGAGTCATATAGCTGAATTAGTCGGGCTTCCCAATGTGTTCTCACCTTTCCTTATCTTTTGGTTGGTCTTTCTGGGGTATGTCCTGTGAGAGATTGGTTAGGATTTTCTTTACTAACTTGTGTAGCGGTTTGAAACTTTATCAATTTCAATTAACTTGGCCTTATCACAACACTTCTTAAGTAATTTCTGATAATACACAAACGGTTCAATTATACACTGGAAACAGCTTTGAATAGCTTAGCACTGGAGAAGTTTCTTAACTTCCCTAGTCCCTTTTAACGATACCAAAACACCAAAAAAAATTCCCTAACGATACCGAGAACTTCTCCTCACCACAGTATAGTCTTTTTAATTCTTAGTCCTTCTTTGGCTTCTTCTTAAAAGTCACTTTGAGCGTGTCTGGATCTTGAGTTACAATCCACTGGGAAGAAGGATTAGGGTGCAGGTCGGGCGGATTCTCTGGAGGTGGTATTGGTCCCTTTACCCGCGACACATGTGTCCAGCCTTTTTCTTGGGTCCTCACTGCCGTGTGTGTTGTCAGCAGGACCTGAAAAGGACCCTCAAACTTAGGGGTCAGTGGAGTGGCGTTCCAGGATTTTACTAGTACCCAGTCCCCTGGCTTTATCTGATGAATATCTGTGTCCAAGGGAGAGGTTTGAGGAAGATACCTTTTTCGTTTCAGATCTGCCAATGTCTTGCCAATTGTTTTTATGTATTCTTTGGTTGCTGCCTCTCCTTCCAGATAATCACTCGTGCTATATGGGGTTAACAAGATGGGGAGTCCAAACATCATTTCATATGGTGATGCCCCTATATCCGATCGTGGCCTGGTCCGAATTCTTAATAGAGCCAGGGGCAAACACTTTAGCCAATTAAGTCCTGTTTCTGTTATTAATTTGGTTAATACATTTTTCAGGGTTTTATTCATCCTCTCGACTCTCCCTGAACTCTGAGGATGCCAGGGTGTGTGTAGCCACCACTTGATACCTAGTGCTTTGACCACACCTTGCAGCACTTGGGCCACAAAGTGAGGTCCTCGATCTGAGTCTATGTTGTTTACTAAGCCATACCTGGGGATAATTTGTTCTAACAATATTCTTGCTACTGTTTGTGCCGTTTCGGTCTTAGTGGGGAAAGCCTCCACCCAATGAGTAAGATGATCCACAATTACTAGGACATGTTTGTACCCCTGTACTGATGGCATTTCAGTAAAATCGACCTGGATGTTTTGGAAAGGTCGTAGGGCTAGAGGCCTTCCTCCAGGTGAGGCTTTCCTCATCACCTTTTGGTTCACCTTTTGACAGAGCAAGCACCCTTCTGTCACTGCCTTGGCCAAATTGTATATCCCTAGGCATACATGTTCTTTTAAAAAGTGGTCGGCTAGCCCCTGGGTACCCCAACGGGTTAGATGGTGGATTTCCTCTAGCATCTTGCGAGCAAGAGCTTTGTTCAGGAACTTCCTTCCATCTGGAGTCAGCCACTCCCCTTGTTTCCCCTGAAGTAATTCAAGTTTTTTTATTTCATTTAGTTCCTCTCTGGAATATATGGGTTTCATTCCTTCTTGGGCTGGTGCCTTATTTATAGCAAAAACCTTTATCGGGTCTTTTATCTCTTGTGCAGCTGCCTTTGCCGCTTGGTCTACTAAATGGTTGCCTCTCTTTTCGATAGTATCTCCTTTCTGATGCCCTTTTATGTGCACTATTGCAATTTCCCGGGGCTTGAGAAGGGACTCCAGGACCTGCTTAATTAGTTCTTTATGTACTAGATCTTTTCCCTTAGAGTTTAAATATCCTCTCTCTTCCCAGATCTTTCCAAAGGTATGAACTATTCCGAAAGCATATTTGGAGTCGGTATAGATAGTACCTTGGCCTGACTCCAACCGGTCTAATCCCCTTTTAAGAGCGTATACTTCGCAGCACTGAGCTGACCAATTTGGGGGTAACTTCTCTTTTTCTACTCTCACAGCCTCTCTCAATAACTCATTCATCCCCCTCTCCTGCCAATTTTTCATTTTTTCGATCTTTCTCCTTATGTCCGGCCAGGCTTTGGTGACAAATTGTAATTTTAACAATACCTGGCCCTCCTGGCTGTCTGGGTCCACACTTGAGTATTGCTGGAAACTTTCTCTAAGCCGGTTTAACCAGGCTGGAGGAGTTTCATCTTTATCTTGGGCACCATCAAAAGCCAATTTGGTGTTGGTGCTTCTGGGCACGGATTCCTTGATGCCCCTTACTACTAGACTTCTATAGTCCTCCATGTTTCGCCTTCCTTCTGCCCTATTGGGATCCCACCCTGGATCCGCTAGAGGCACTTTCTGGTCACCTGGAGGGCCCATCCGATTTTCCCTTTCCCAGATTCGCATCCCTGCCGTCCTGATTAACCGGACTTCCTCCGGGTTGAACAAGATATGTAATATGGAATTTAGTTCTCCCCAGGTGTAAATGTTAGGTCCCAGGAATTGATCCAATTGATTAGCCACCTTTACTGGGTTTTCCACCAGGTTCCCCAGCTCCTTCTTAAAACTCCTAACTTCAGAGACAGTTAGGGGAGCATTTACGAACCCGATTCCTCCGGCCGCCCCTCCCATAGGGACTTCCCTCAATGGATAGAGCTTGGTTCGCGACCTGGTGCCACAGTAGGGTCCCTCTGGGGTGTCGGTTACTTGCGGGGACTCCACCTTTGTTGATGGTTGATTTTGGCCCCAATTAGATGGTGGAGCTGGAACTACGGACGAAGGAGGGGAGGAGACCTGGCCAGTATTAGTAGCCACTGAGGAACAGAAGGGGTTAGTTCCAGAGAAGGTCATCTCACTCTGGGGTGTAGTCACTTTTGATGGTTCCATTAAAGAAGTGGTCGGGGAAGGATTTATTGGAGAGGTCATAGGGTTAGTTGGAATGGGCGGGGAAGTGGGGTATACTGGGGGAGGACTTATGGGAAGGGTTAGGGAGTTAGTGAGAATAGGTGCTGGGGACAGGTCTGCAGGAAGGGTCGGAGGGTTAGTAGAAATGGGTCTGGGGGCTTCAGGATAAACTGGGGGAGGGGGTAAATGGTCTAGGGGGTCCCACCTACGGTGGGTCTCTTCCGGTGTCACTTTCTCTTTACTTTCATTTTGCTCTTTCCCTTGGAGTTTACAAATTTTTGTTGTTTCTGTTTTTGTTAACGACTTCTGCCAACATGCGGCATATAATAGTTGTTCTGCGTCCCCTTGGGTTCTCAGATACTGATCTAACTGCGAGTACATCCAAGGGTCGCTAGTGCCGCACCACGGCCATCTTTCAGGAAGGTCTAGAGTTGGCCAAACTTTCATACAATAATGGATCATCTTTATTTGATCTAAATCTTTTGTCCTCTCATCTACCTCCCACAACCCTAGCATCCGTCCTAACGGGCTGTTCGACGGGAGGTTCTTTATCTTTCCCTCTCCTTCCTCACGGGGTCTCTGTTTGCTCATGCATGACCCCATACTTGGGTCAAAAATTGGTGGTTTCTTCCTCAAAAATTGATTTTACTCTTAAGAATTAGTTTCGTTCTCAAAAATTGTTTGGCTCTTGCACTCACACTCTCTCTGGGTCAAAATTAAAACTATAAGGTGCTCTTACCCGAACTTAAATTAAAGACGGGCAACTCAAAGTCCTAACATCATTCACACTGGTACCCCGAAAGTAGCCTGGGCAACCCGCCCCTAGGGTTCCAGCCACTACTCCGGCCTGTACCCACACTCACGTGCCCCGAAGGTAGCCTGGGCAACCCGCCCCTAGGGTTCCAGCCACTACCCCAGCCAGCACCCACTCACTCACAGCACGCGGTAGGCTACCAGCCCGAATACTATCCTGCTCCGTGCAATGCAGGGGTCCCTGTACCAGACTGGATCTTACTCTCCTACCAAACAAACCTCCTGCAGGTGGCCGGTCAACCTGGGCCCAGGGTGCCAGTTACCGTCTTACTTTGCAGTCACCGCCCCAGCCAAGGTCTGCTGCGTACAGCGGCGACTCAATCACTCGCCCTATGTTCAGGCCCCTTGCCTATTGAGGCCCCCTAGAGTGCAGACTACCAGTCCAAATACTATCTAGCCACGTGCTATGCCAGAGTCTCTGTACCAGACTGGATCTTACTCTTCTGCACTCTCCACTCAAGGAAATACAGACTACCAGCCTGTTGTACTACCCTGCCACGTGCAATGCAGGGGTCTCTGTACTCACTGGATCTTACTCTTCTGTATTCCTGTGTGCAGACTAGCAACCTAGAATCTCTTGCTCTGCGCAATTCACCAGGCTGGATTTACTCTTCTGCACCAGACTTTCCCACAACCCGGAAAGGAGGCTACCAGTCCTAGGTACTGGACCGGGTTTACTCTCCCCCTATCCGCGGCGTGGTGTGTGCTTCCACTCACACTCGGCCTCCCTGCACACTTGGGATGGCCTATTCTCTCACACGACGGGCCACTCCCACCTAATCCTTTTCCCTCCGCCCGTTCGGAGGGGGGCCCCCTAATGCCCCTGGAGGCGCCTCAGTCACACAGTGGCCACTCGCTTCCCCCTTTTCCCGGCCGGCCCCCTTGCGGGAGTCCGGAAAGGCGGTACAATCAGGGGTCCACACTCGCTTGGGGGGTCCGAGCTGCCGGCCCCCCTCTCATTCACACCACACTCGTTCGCCTCTGCTTCTTGCCACCGGAGGATTTTACCAGTGCTCCTCCGAGGTGTCCCACGCTGCTAGGGTGCGCCGCCTTCTGGGTCCGGTTGGCCAGCGGTCCCGGAGGTCCGAGGTCGGGTGGCGCCTTCCCGTCCTGGTGTCCTCTTCTGGGCGTGGCTACTCCCGGGCGAGTCCCCAGCTGATAAAAATTGGGCCAGGAGACCAGCTCCCTTTAAATGCCTTTATTAAAATTCAGCTCTTTTAAATGGGATGCTCGTGGGTCGCCTGCGCCGCCGCCGCTCCCTAGCCGATGAGTCACCACTGAGGAGGAGGTCGCTCCTGCTGCCGCTCGGGCCGCAGAGGCGGGGATCCAGCCTCACGGGAAACTCCCAAGGGTCCACCTTTGGCTCGAAAAGTCCAGGGGTGTCACTCTGGTCCAGTATCTTTCAAACTATGGCAAGATAGTGAGAATTAGTCACAGTTAGCCAAATACTTTCCCTACTGGATGGCATTGGTCCGGTGTCCAGGTGTTGCTTCGGCTCGTTGTTCTAGGACTTTGTCGATCCGAATCCCCCTTCGTCTTTAGTGAAGCATGCTGGGAGCCTGAGTGATTTCCATACAGGGCGGTGTTGGTGAGTGGACAGGCAGGCGGGGAGTTGTGAAGGCGAGGTTGAAACAATGTAACGAACAGGCTGGAATGATGAGGCGAAGGCGAGGTTGAAACAATGTAACGAACAGGCTGGAATGAGGCGAAGTAAGCGCCTTGACAGACAGGCAGGAACAACAGGGGCTTGGCTTAACAAGAGAACATGGAGGGTTTAGGGGATAGGGGTATGCTATTTAAATTACAAAACTATGGGATTTACAAACCGGGAATATAAGGCGTTGGGGTAGAACTAGGATACAAATATTCTTACATCTTTTCTAAATAACAGGTTTAACATTTTCCAATTCATCCAAAACAACCACTAAACAGGATTTCTTGGGCCTTTATTTCTCTCAGTCCCCCCTCTATTTCTTTGATCGGGCTTTTGCCCGCATCAATTAATTGGCTGTCTCTGGCTCCTGGGAGTATATTTTTCTCAGTTTTTGGTACTGATTGTAAATCTTTTTGGCTTCACTCAGTTCTTCCGGTTGGGACTCGAGTTTCATTATATTTGTGGGCTTAGAGTTGTTTATTTCAGGGAGTTGGAGACTAGCCTGGACCGTAGATGTTATAGTCCGAATGAGACAGGGAAGGATACAAGGGATCAGTAGAAGGCTGGCTAGTGCACTGATAATAATAAATACTATCTTTTTCCACCACGCCCCTTTTAGGGACCAAAAGTTGTCCCACCAGTCGGTGGAAATCAGGGGTTTCCACTCTTGGGTGCCCACATAAGCTACTTTTCTAATTTCCTTTGAGATGTTTCTAATCACCTCGCTCTTGTCATTAATTTCTAAGCAGCACTCTGATGAATTGAATTTACCACAGATGCCTCCCTCATTTGCCAATAAGTAATCGACAGCCAATCTGATCTGATATACCACGGCCTGCGTTTGTGCCAATTGGTTACTTATGTGGTCCAGTGCCAGGGCTGTTTTATTTGAGATAACTTCTAATACGGCTTGCAGCCGAATTATCCTGTTTAACATGTAGACGGGAGTTCTGTATCCCCAGGATCCATCCCGCGCCCAGGTCGCTGGCCCATAAGTCTTTATAATTTGTTCGGGGGTCCAAATTTTGCCTTTCCAATTTTGGTTGCTGCCTAGATCTATGATGGCTCTTCTCTTCCGGGAGGTCCTCTTTAGGTTGTCATAAAGAGGTACACCAAGGTGGTTCCCTGATTCCCGAGGGAGTAGAAAGAAGGCAGGTTTAATTACACCGATGGTACAACTTCCTGCCCAGTCCCCCGGCAGATGTGTATATGCCATGTCCCCACATATCCAAAAAAGATGTTCAGGGGCCTTCCACGACTCATCCCCGATGTCAAAGGGGCGTTCCCAATACTTGGATATTCCCCTCACTCCCCAAAAAGGGTTTATACCTTTCTCTGCACACTCATGTAAATTATAGCCTTCATGGTAAATGCATCCTGTTGGTTTTTTCCCGATGGACCAATACCTATTAGGTTCTTGGGGAACCCATTTTTGGTATAATTCTTTCACAATCAAATACCTTTTGCATACCATTTCCCCAACAAATGTTTTGTATCTCTTCCCTGCTCTTTTAATGCATTCTTCTCCGATTATCTTGGATTTTAATTCCCATTGTTCCTTCCTCCTCTCTTGACTACCGGGAGGCTTTTGTTCCATCAATTTCCACCTCAGAATATCTAAGGGGGATAAACTCGTTCCTTCCCAGGGCCATACGTCAGACATTTGGGTACTGCCGCAAATCCAGCAGTTAGTTAGATTTAATTCATGACTGACTCTCTCCATAAGGTCAACAAAGAGGTTTTTACCAAGGACTTCATCTAAATCAGTTTTTTTCTTTACCTTCAAGGCTTTTTCTTTTATTAAATCGGCCACACCCTCCGGATTATTTAGGTTTTCGAAACAAAACCATTCTCTGATAGGGCATTCCCCTGTCAGATGTTGCCGAAAATTGGCTGTGCTCCTGGCAATCCAATACTTCTTCCCATCCTCCTGACAGGAGGATATTTGGGTTTTATCAAAACAGGTGTGCTTCACATGGGTGTGAACTTGTATTAGAGATTGTAAATTCTCCCCATCATAGACTGGTCGGTAACACTTTGAGCATGTTCCTTCAGCAATTCCGCTGATTACTAGGACTGCTACCAGTCCTCCCAAGAGTCCGGTATGAACCATCACGATCTCACCCGGTCTTGCCTCTTGGGGGAGGGGAGTCATATAGCTGAATTAGTCGGGCTTCCCAATGTGTTCTCACCTTTCCTTATCTTTTGGTTGGTCTTTCTGGGGTATGTCCTGTGAGAGATTGGTTAGGATTTTCTTTACTAACTTGTGTAGCGGTTTGAAACTTTATCAATTTCAATTAACTTGGCCTTATCACAACACTTCTTAAGTAATTTCTGATAATACACAAACGGTTCAATTATACACTGGAAACAGCTTTGAATAGCTTAGCACTGGAGAAGTTTCTTAACTTCCCTAGTCCCTTTTAACGATATCAAAACACCAAAAAATTCCCCAACGATACCGAGAACTTCTCCTCACCACAGTATAGTCTTTTTAATTCTTAGTCCTTCTTTGGCTTCTTCTTAAAAGTCACTTTGAGCGTGTCTGGATCTTGAGTTACAATCCACTGGGAAGAAGGATTAGGGTGCAGGTCGGGCGGATTCTCTGGAGGTGGTATTGGTCCCTTTACCCGCGACACATGTGTCCAGCCTTTTTCTTGGGTCCTCACTGCCGTGTGTGTTGTCAGCAGGACCTGAAAAGGACCCTCAAACTTAGGGGTCAGTGGAGTGGCGTTCCAGGATTTTACTAGTACCCAGTCCCCTGGCTTTATCTGATGAATATCTGTGTCCAAGGGAGAGGTTTGAGGAAGATACCTTTTTCGTTTCAGATCTGCCAATGTCTTGCCAATTGTTTTTATGTATTCTTTGGTTGCTGCCTCTCCTTCCAGATAATCACCTGTGCTATATGGGGTTAACAAGAAGGGGAGTCCAAACATCATTTCATATGGTGATGCCCCTATATCCGATCGTGGCCTGGTCCGAATTCTTAATAGAGCCAGGGGCAAACACTTTAACCAATTAAGTCCTGTTTCTGTTATTAATTTGGTTAATACATTTTTCAGGGTTTTATTCATCCTCTCGACTCTCCCTGAACTCTGAGGATGCCAGGGTGTGTGTAGCCACCACTTGATACCTAGTGCTTTGACCACATCTTGCAGCACTTGGGCCACAAAGTGAGGTCCTCGATCTGAGTCTATGTTGTTTACTAAGCCATACCTGGGGATAATTTGTTCTAACAATATTCTTGCTACTGTTTGTGCCGTTTCGGTCTTAGTGGGGAAAGCCTCCACCCAATGAGTAAGATGATCCACAATTACTAGGACATGTTTGTACCCCTGTACCGATGGCATTTCCGTAAAATCGACCTGGATGTTTTGGAAAGGTCGTAGGGCTAGAGGCCTTCCTCCAGGTGAGGCTTTCCTCATCACCTTTTGGTTCACCTTTTGACAGAGCAAGCACCCTTCTGTCACTGCCTTGGCCAAATTGTATATCCCTAGGCATACATGTTCTTTTAAAAAGTGGTCGGCTAGCCCCTGGGTACCCCAATGGGTTAGATGGTGGATTTCCTCTAGCATCTTGCGAGCAAGAGCTTTGTTCAGGAACTTCCTTCCATCTGGAGTCAGCCACTCCCCTTGTTTCCCCTGAAGTAATCCAAGTTTTTTTATTTCATTTAGTTCCTCTCTGGAATATATGGGTTTCATTCCTTCTTGGGCTGGTGCCTTATTTATAGCAAAAACCTTTATCGGGTCTTTTATCTCTTGTGCAGCTGCCTTTGCCGCTTGGTCTACTAAATGGTTGCCTCTCTTTTCGATAGTATCTCCTTTCTGATGCCCTTTTATGTGCACTATTGCAATTTCCCGGGGCTTGAGAAGGGACTCCAGGACCTGCTTAATTAGTTCTTTATGTACTAGATCTTTTCCCTTAGAGTTTAAATATCCTCTCTCTTCCCAGATCTTTCCAAAGGTATGAACTATTCCGAAAGCATATTTGGAGTCGGTATAGATAGTACCTTGGCCTGACTCCAACCGGTCTAATCCCCTTTTAAGAGCGTATACTTCGCAGCACTGAGCTGACCAATTTGGGGGTAACTTCCCTTTTTCTACCACTTCCAGGTTGTCTATTTTTGTTTTCTCAACTATGGCATATCCTGACATCCTCTTCCCATCAACTATTCGGGATGACCCATCCACAAACAGCACCCTTCCATACGGTAAGGGCCTGTCGTCCAAATCTTCCCTGACTTTGGTGTGTAAATTCATAATCTCCAAACAATCATGCTCTAAATTTGGTACTGGTTCTCCGGAAAGGAATTGCGCTGGATTTAAACTTTTTGTGGTGGTGAGTTCCAAATTGGAACTATTGGTCAGAATGATCTCATATTTCAGGATTCTCGAGTCGGTTAGCCATTGTTGGGCTTTCTGGCTCAAAACCGCCCTGAGATCATGGGGAGTATGAGCAATGATTTTGCCCTGTAGAGTTAGCTTTTGTGCCTCTTCGATTAACATAGCTGTAGCTGCTACAGCTTGGAGGCAAGCCGGCCATCCCCTGGCCACTGGATCTAGTAACTTAGATAAATATGCGACCGGCTTTCTGTGTCCCCCCCATTCCTGGGTCAGCACACCATACGCAATTCCTTCTTCTGAATTGACGAATAGATCAAATTCCTTTTTTAGATCTGGGAGACTCAAGACTGGCGCTGTAGACAATTTTGTCTTCAAATTCTCTAGTTGTTCCTCATCTTTGGTCGCCCATGTTATTGGCTCGGGTTGTACCAATTTCTCATATAGAAATTTTACGCTTTGGGAATATCCTTCAATCCATAATTTGCAATATCCAAATAGTCCCAATAATTTTCTTATGTCCCTCTTAGTGGTGGGAGCTTGGATGGCAAGGATCCCACTGATTCTGTCCGGGGTAAGTTTCTTATACCCTCTTCCAATAAGATGTCCAAGATAGGTCACTTGAGGTTCTACAAATTGCAGCTTGTCCTTTGAGACTTTGAGACCTTTTTCCCCTAGGAAATTCAGGAGATTGATGCTAGTCCTTTTTACTCCATCCTGCCCTTCCCCAGATATTAACAAGTCATCCACATATTGCAGGATTTGTACCCTATCTTCTGGAATGCATTGCTTTAACAATTCTTCCAGGGCTTGTCCAAATAAATTTGGGCTCTCGGTGAAACCTTGGGGAAGGCGTGTCCATCTCAATTGTTGCTTTCTCTTATTTTCAGGATGTTCCCATTCAAAAGCAAACCAATCTCGGCTCTTCTCAGCAAGGGGACAGGCCCAAAAAGCGTCTTTCAGATCTATTACTGTGAACCATGCATGCTCTCTAGGGATTTTATTTAGCAAAGTATACGGGTTTTGGACTACTGGATATCTAGCAATGGTTCTTTTATTTACTTCTCTAAGGTCCTGTACCAATCTAAATTTGCCTTCCGCCTTTTTTATCGCCAGTACTGGGGTATTGTGAGGTGACATACAAGGCTCCAAGATCCCTTCTGCTAATAGATGAGAGATGACAGGTGCGAGCCCTTGTTTACCCTCTATAGAAATAGGGTATTGTTTGATCTTTATAGGAGGTGTTCCTTCCTGCATTTTTATTTCTATATGTGGGATATCCAGGTATCCATATTTTCCTTCTTCTGCCCATACCTCTGGCCTTATTTCATCTAGATCTTGGACTGTCAACCTCATCATTTGCACTACCATTTTTCCTTCCCTAGGAAGGATTCCTACTCCCAGCTGGACTTGTAGATCTCTCCCTAACAAATTACTATCTACCTTCGGTAGATATATAAGATCTACAATACACCTTTTTGAATTTCCTTTTATTTCCACCCCTCGTATTATTGAGGCTTTAAAGGGCTTCCCCTCTGCCCCCAATACCTCACAGCATTGCTCTCCAATATTTAATCCCATGGGGAGCTTGTTTATGCAAGACCGGTCTGCACCGGTGTCCACTAAAAATTCAAACTCCTCATGATGGGGACCTACTTCAAAATTTACTATGGGCCCTTCCTGATGTTTCCCTGGGTCCCCCAACGCAAAAAGCCCATGACACCCCTAATCGTCCTGGCCTTCTCCCTTCAGTATTTTCTCTAAGGCCTCCTGCTCTCTTGCAATGGCCTCATCAAGGGACTCCTTCCTACAGTCCCTTCTTATGTGTCCCATTTCCCCGCAATAAAAACATTTTCTCGTTTCCCCTGCTTGGGGAAACGTTTTCCAAGGTGGCAAATCCCTCTTCTTTATAGGGACTGCATCCCCTCTTTTCGGTGGGTTAGAGTTGCCTACTAGGTCCTTCACACTCTCCCTGGCTACCGCCACCATAATCCTGGTCTTTGACCTTGTCTTTTCTTCCTCTCTCCTGAGATACACTCTCACAGCCTCTCTCAATAACTCATTCATCCCCCTCTCCTGCCAATTTTTCATTTTTTTGATCTTTCTCCTGATGTCCGGCCAGGCTTTGGTGACAAATTGTAATTTTAACAATACCTGGCCCTCCTGGCTGTCTGGGTCCACACTTGAGTATTGCTGGAAACTTTCTCTAAGCCGGTTTAACCAGGCTGCAGGAGTTTCATCTTTTTCTTGGGCACCATCAAAAGCCAATTTGGTGTTGGTGCTTCTGGGCACGGATTCTTTGATGCCCCTTACTACTAGACTTCTATAGTCTTCCATGTTTCGCCTTCCTTCTGCCCTATTGGGATCCCACCCTGGATCCGCTATAGGCACTTTCTGGTCACCTGGAGGGCCCATCCGATTTTCCCTTTCCCAGATTCGCATCCCTGCCGTCCTGATTAACCGGACTTCCTCCGGGTTGAACAAGATATGTAATATGGAATTTAGTTCTCCCCAGGTGTAAATGTTAGGTCCCAGGAATTGATCCAATTGATTAGCCACCTTTACTGGGTTTTCCACCAGGTTCCCCAGCTCCTTCTTAAAACTCCTAACTTCAGAGGCAGTTAGGGGAGCATTTACGAACCCGATTCCTCCGGCCGCCCCTCCCATAGGGACTTCCCTCAATGGATAGAGCTTGGTTCGCGACCTGGTGCCACAGTAGGGTCCCTCTGGGGTGTCGGTTACTTGCGGGGACTCCACCTTTGTTGATGGTTGATTTTGGCCCCAATTAGATGGTGGAGCTGGAACTACGGACGAAGGAGGGGAGGAGACCTGGCCAGTATTAGTAGCCACTGAGGAACAGAAGGGGTTAGTTCCAGAGAAGGTCATCTCACTCTGGGGTGTAGTCACTTTTGATGGTTCCATTAAAGAAGTGGTCGGGGAAGGATTTATTGGAGAGGTCATAGGGTTAGTTGGAATGGGCGGGGAAGTGGGGTATACTGGGGGAGGACTTATGGGAAGGGTTAGGGAGTTAGTGAGAATAGGTGCTGGGGACGGGTCTGCAGGAAGGGTCGGAGGGTTAGTAGAAATGGGTCTGGGGGCTTCAGGATAAACTGGGGGAGGGGGTAAATGGTCTAGGGGGTCCCACCTACGGTGGGTCTCTTCCGGTGTCACTTTCTCTTTACTTTCATTTTGCTCTTTCCCTTGGAGTTTACAAATTTTTGTTGTTCCTGTTTTTTGTTAACGACTTCTGCCAACATGCGGCATATAATAGTTGTTCTGCGTCCCCTTGGGTTCTCAGATACTGATCTAACTGCGAGTACATCCAAGGGTCGCTAGTGCCGCACCACGGCCATCTTTCAGGAAGGTCTAGAGTTGGCCAAACCTTCATACAATAATGGATCATCTTTATTTGATCTAAATCTTTTGTCCTCTCATCTACCTCCCACAACCCTAGCATCCGTCCTAACGGGCTGTTCGACGGGATGTTCTTTATCTTTCCCTCTCCTTCCTCACGGGGTCTCTGTTTTCTTATGCATGACCCCATACTTGGGTCAAAAATTGGTGGATTCTTCCTCAAAAATTGATTTTACTCTTAAGAATTAGTTTCTTTCTCAAAAATTGGTTGGCTCTTGCACTCACACTCTCCCTGGGTCAAAATTAAAACTATAAGGTGCTCTTACCCGAACTTAAATTAAAGACGGGCAACTCAAAGTCCTAACATCATTCACACTGGTACCCCGAAAGTAGCCTGGGCAACCCGCCCCTAGGGTTCCAGCCACTACTCCGGCCTGTACCCACACTCACGTGCCCCGTAGGTAGCCTGGGCAACCCGCCCCTAGGGTTCCAGCCACTACCCCAGCCAGCACCCACTCACTCACTGCACGCGGTAGGCTACCAGCCCGAATACTATCCTGCTCCGTGCAATGCAGGGGTCCCTGTACCAGACTGGATCTTACTCTCCTACCAAACAAACCTTCTGCAGGCGGCCGGTCAACCTGGGCCCAGGGTGCCAGTTACCGTCTTACTTTGCAGTCACCGCCCCAGCCAAGGTCTGCTGCGTACAGCGGCGACTCAATCACTCGCCCTATGTTCAGGCCCCTCGCCTATTGAGGCCCCCTAGAGTGCAGACTACCAGTCCAAATACTATCTAGCCACGTGCTATGCCAGAGTCTCTGTACCAGACTGGATCTTACTCTTCTGCACTCTCCACTCAAGGAAATACAGACTACCAGCCTGTTGTACTACCCTGCCACGTGCAATGCAGGGGTCCCTGTACTCACTGGATCTTACTCTTCTGTATTCCCGTGTGCAGACTACCAACCTAGAATCTCTTGCTCTGCGCAATGCACCAGGCTGGATTTACTCTTCTGCACCAGACTCTCCCACAACCCGGAAAGGAGGCTACCAGTCCTAGGTACTGGACCGGGTTTACTCTCCCCCTATCCGCGGCGTGGTGTGTGCTTCCACTCACACTCGGCCTCCCTGCACACTCGGGATGGCCTATTCTCTCACACGACGGGCCACTCCCACCTAATCCTTTTCCCTCCGCCCGTTCGGAGGGGGGCCCCCTAATGCCCCTGGAGGCGCCTCAGTCACACAGTGGCCACTCGCTTCCCCCTTTTCCCGGCCGGCCCCCTCGCGGGAGTCCGGAAAGGCGGTACAATCAGGGGTCCACACTCGCTTGGGGGGTCCGAGCTGCCGGCCCCCCTCTCATTCACACCACACTCGTTCGCCTCCGCTTCCCGCCACCGGAGGATTTTACCAGTGCTCCTCCGAGGTGTCCCACACTGCTAGGGTGCGCCGCCTTCTGGGTCCGGTTGGCCAGCGGTCCCGGAGGTCCGAGGTCGGGTGGCCTTCCCGTCCTGGTGTCCTCTTCTGGGCGTGGCTAATCCCGGACGAGTCCCCAGCTGATAAAAATTGGGCCAGGAGACCAGCTCCCTTTAAATGCCTTTATTAAAATTCAGCTCTTTAAATGGGATGCTCGTGGGTCGCCTGCGCCGCCGCCGCTCCCTAGCCGATGAGTCACCACGGAGGAGGAGGTCGCTCCTGCTGCCGCTCGGGCCGCAGAGGCGGGGATCCAGCCTCACGGGAAACTCCCAAGGTCCTGCTTTTGGCTCGAAAAGTCCAGGGGTGTCACTCTGGTCCAGTATCTTTCAAACTATGGCAAGATAGCAAGAATTAGTCACAGTTAGCCAAATACTTTCCCTACCGGATGGCATTGGTCCGGTGTCCAGGTGTTGCTTCGGCTCGTTGTTCTAGGACTTTGTCGATCCGAATCCCCCTTCCTCTTTAGTGAAGTATGCTGGGAGCCTGAGTGATTTCCATACAGGGCGGTGTTGGTGAGTGGACAGGCAGGCGGGGAGTTGTGAAGGTGAGGTTGAAACAATGTAACAAACAGGCTGGAATGAGGCGAAGTAAGCGCCTTCACAGACAGGCAGGAAAAACAGGGGCTTGACTTAACAAGAGAACATGGAGGGTTTAGGGGATAGGGGTATGCTATTTAAATTACAAAACTATGGGATTTACAAACCGGGAATATAAGGCGTTGGGGTAGAACTAGGATACAAATTTTCTTACATCTTTTCTAAATAACAGGTTTAACATTTTCTAATTTATCTAAAACAACCACTAAACAGGATTTCTTGGGCCTTTATTTCTCTCATTCCCCACTATGTCCCAGTCCTCCCCAGTGTTTCCAAGGACACTTGAACTGCTCACAGTTGCCATGGCACCCAAACCCAGCCGTGGGCTCAGTGCAGTGTCCATGGCCACAGCCCCTTGCAGTGGCCCAGGGCAGGTTGGGATGATGGTCCACCCTCACAGCTGGCCCAGGGCAGGGCTGGAGAGGTTTTGGTGGCACCTTGGGCTGGCACACACTGGAGGAGTGTGTCTGTTTTCAGTGGGGAAAACTCGGAGATTTACATTGCTTCATAAAATAGAAAACCCTTTTTTAGCTGAGCGCAGGCAGCTGTCCAAGCAAAGCAAGTCCCAGGTGACTGAGGACAGACAGGATGGGCTTGGGGAATGTGGAGCAAGGTTGTCCACACTGGCTCAGACCTCAAGGCACAGCTTCTCTGACCAGGCCAGACCTCCTGAGGAGAGGCCCTGGATCAATATCAGTCACAGAATGCTGCAATCACCTCTGCTCTAAAGAGAACAGGAACAAAACTTTAAACACCCTTTATAACAGGAATGTGTATTTCTTAGCAGCTCTTTGAAATCTTTCTCCATAACTGCAGTAGAAAACCTTCCTGATGAACTGCACCAGAGCAGAGGGAAATCAAGGCACAGCCATGGTTTGTCAGGACTTGCTTGATCCCAAGGAGCCCCGTGGTGCATTTGGTGCTGAGCCCTCAGGGCCCAAGAGGAGATTGCACAAACCTTTCCAGGAGTCCAAGTCAGAGGAAAGACCCAAAGTGTCTCAAAGCATTCCTGGGTCCCACTGAGCTCCATCCCCAACACAGGCTCCTCATGGACTCCTTGGAGGAGAGAACTGGAGGCCAGGATTGCCCAAAACCCCCTCAGAGACTCCGTGTGGAGAGGAAAACCCAAAGTACCCTAAAAAGCCTTGAGTATGTCAAAGCATTAATGAGCCCCACTGAGTGTCAGTACAAAGCCTCTCTAGGGACTCATTAAAGCAGATAACTGGAGGCCATGACTGCACAAACCTCTCAGAGAGGATTCAGTGTCAAAAAGTAGTACTTTACTGACTTTCGAGTACTTTGAGTCATTAATGAGCCCCACTGAGTGTTGTTACTGACAAAAAATATCAGGGGACTAATTACAGCAGATAATTGGATTGCACAAACCACTCAGAGACTCCCGGGCCAAAGCAAAACCCCAAGTCCTTTGAAAATCCTGCAGTCCCTGGGAGCATTGAGGAGCCCCCAGGGCCATTCCTGACCAAGGCTCCCCAGGGACTGGTCCCAGCAGATCCCTGAGGCCACTGGGATGTGGGGGGTGCTGAGGGCAGGACAAGGGGGTGACAGTGCCCAGCCTTGCTGGGCTGTGCCAGGAGGCCCCAGGGCCTCAGGACAAGGTGTCCCCTCCCAGCCCTTGGTGGCACAGACCCTGCTGTGCCCCAGGGCACCAAGGCTTTGCTTCCCCTGGGCACTGCCAGCCCTGCCAGGGCCCTTGGCCATGTCCAGCACAGCTTGTCCTGCACTGTCCCACAGCTGCTGCTGTGTCCCTGCAGGATGCACACTCCCATCTCGCTGCCCCCTGGCTCTGCCCTGCATTTCCCTTTCTCTTCTCCCTGATATCCTGGGCCTGGGAAGTGTGAGAATGGTTCAAAGCTGTATCAGGGATGGTTTAGACTGCACAGGAGAAAGTGTTTCTTTACTCAGAGGGTGGTCAGACACTGAACAGGCTCCCTGGAGAGGTGGCTGATGCCCCAAGCCTATCAGTATTGGAGAGTCATTTGGACAGTGCCCTTAAGGACTGTTGGAACTTTTGGTCAGCCCTGGAGGGGTTGGGCAGTGGGAGCAGACCATCATTCTGCCCTGAACTGCAGATCATTCCCAACGGGACCATCCTGGTCCGGTCTGTCCCATTCCATGTTCACACCTGTCCATGGATCCCTGCAGCAGCTGTGCTCAGACACTCGTGTGCTCAGCAGCTTCCCCTGGATTCCAGTCTCAGCAGCTGAGGCATTTGGACATCTGAGCCCCGAGGCCACAGCCCCATTGCAGGTGCTGGTGCAGAGCAGACACACCCCACAGCCCCAGACCCTTCAGTCCAGTCCCTGCGGTCACTCCGTGGCCGGCACCATTGGCAGAG
>NW_027077128.1:0-22855 GCF_009819655.1 Sylvia atricapilla | reverse complement strand
TGGTCGTGGCAGTGCACAGCTGTGGACACAGCTCAGAACAAGACCCGAAAAGGCACCAGACCGGATGCTTGTGAAGAGAGATGGATTCTGGTGCGTGTCTGAGCACCAGAGGCAAAGGATCGACGCCCGGCTGGTATCGGCCCCGGGCCAAGGAACAGGGAGATGTTAAGAACGACGCCCAGCATCTCCAACAGGCCCTTGAAGGGCTAAGGCAAGAGACACACCACATGACACACCCAAAAGACACAGAGTGCATAACAGACAAGTGACATGACACCCACCAGGACTGCCCTGCCCTGCGCACCTCAGCACTGTGACACCTACCCTTGCACAGCCTCAGGGGTCACATCTTGGACACACCCACCTCCAAACCTGACTCAAAAACTCCTCCCGGTGACTTCCTTACCCAGCACCCCACTTTAATTCCCTCTGTGGCTCACAGCCCTCCACTTATCTCTCGGATGTCAGGGGATGACATTCCACGTCGGGTGCCAGAGAAGGCTGCCTCGCCCTCAGGGAACTTCCTGCTGTCTCTCAGTCAGGTACCATAAAGAAATCCAAACATCGAGGCGTGATCTCGGCAGATCTGCCGGCTGGTCAGTGAGGGGGTCCCTGTATCATACAATGGACCACCTGAAACACACAAACAATATATGCCAGAAGCCCAAGTTAGAGCCCTGCCTCTGGCCAAATAAGAAGCAGAGAACCCCTGTCTTTTGAAGCACATCAATTCATTAACCTAACACATCAAAACCACAAAACTTTAAATCCTTACTCAACACTAGTACGCCGTATACCCTAATCCCATCACCACAAAGAAAATCAAAACCTTTTGTCGATTACTAACATAACAAAAATTTACAACTTTTAACTGCAATAAAACCTAAAAACACCTCCTTAAAAATAAAGCAATCCCATTATAACTAACCCCAAATGTTCCAAGCAAACTTCCTCCAAAACAAGTATTTCAAGTGTCAAAAGCCCCCAAGCATTTAAAATAACTACTTGAAAAATGCTCCCTACCCACCATGCCACCAATAACACAAATAAATGACTCTCTTCAGACAGTGCACGCTACCAAAACCTAAATCTCCCTAAAATCTTTAAAATAATTATAATTTAACCCAATAAAACCTTTAATCTCATTAACAAAAAACCCCAAACCAAACACAAACTAAAAAACTCCACCATACAAACCAACTACCAGCCAACAAACCACACTACGCTCTTTTCACTAGCAATTCTTACCACATCATAAAAATGGAACAACAGTAAAAACAACCATATGGAATCCCACACATCAAAGCACAAAAAAGTAAAAAGATAAACCAAAACCCATTTGCTAAACTCAAAACTGTACAATTGACCCTCACCATGACCAAAAAAAACCCAACCCAAAACTTTATCACTACACTAACTCAAAAGTAATAATCAATACCCTATACAATTAGCTAAAAAACCCCAAACTAATTAACAACATTAAACCCCCTAAACTACTAAAAAATAAACATCATTACCCCAAAAAGCTACCTAAAAAAAATCCACCATATCAATACCTATGTTCCCAAACATAAAACTAATAACCCCACCGAAATGACTGTCCTAGGGTGACTTGATGCTGCCTGTATCCCCAGTTGTGTGTTTGTGCTGTATGCCATGTTCGGCACCTTGAAGGTTAATTCTGAGGGCAAAGCAAGGAAAAAAAAGAAACAGTGCACGGTTTGTTTTAAGAAGAGAGTGCTCACTCCTGTGCACTCCCTCTCCAATATTCTCAGCTCAAGCACTGACAGACTGCAGCACAGAGAGCTGCCTGGCTCTTAGTTCCAGCTGGCTAGGGCAGAGAAGTCCCCTGCACTGGTTGTTTTCCTTTTCCTTAGGGCTGAGCAAACCTGCTGCACACTCAAAAACCCAGAGACCTGGCACCTGCAGCCCACGGGGCCTGGGCCTCAGCATTTTATCAACACCGGAACAGCTGATAAGAGACCAAAGGAGCTCAGCTACAACCCACAGCAAGGACTTCCTGAATTCACCATCACACTTCAAAATAACAAAAGGCTTAATTATTTTGTGTTACTCATTCTTGATGCTTGTGAGCACTTGCTTTGGTAAATAAACAGTTATTTCCACTTTACTCCAAGGAAGTTCCTTCCCAAAGCAATTTAAAAGAGAGATACCCTTTGGGTTTACTTTCCAAAAAAACCCCATTCAGAAGTTTCTGCCCAAGTTTACCCTAAACTACAACAGCCAACAAATCAAACTACACAACAATAAATCAATCAAACGACAAAAATAACAAGAGCAGAAATATACTTAAATTAACAACACTAAAACCAGTTATTCCTAACTTGATAAACCCACAGTGCCTCAAAACCATCAAAACAAAAGCATCACCTATAAATATACAAAAAGCCAAAAGATCCATTTGACTGTAAACAATATCTCCCAAATTATCCATAACTACAGAACGTGCACTGTAGTCAAACAAGCTGAATAAATAAACCCCGATAAGACAGCAAACAATAATGCCATTATAAACATCAGGAAACCCGAAGAAATTAACTACATCACATTGCCTTAAACCCACCAAAACAAACACTACACACTCCCCATGATAAAAGCCACCACTAAATAAATGAAAACCTCCCCTCTACTTCACACTACAGCCGGTTACACCACTGGAAACTTTAGGAAACCTTTGAAAAATATAAGGCCCCACTGTCTTGGTTTGGGAAGACAGGTATCTGCCAGGGAAAGCTGGAGCTTCCCTTGGAATGGAGAATGTAAAACTTCCACCACCACCCTTTTTTCCCAATTATAATTTTTTCAGTTAAAAGCTTTTAGGCAAAAGATTTTGGAAATAGAAATAGCAGTTCTTTACTAATACATAACAAAACAAACAAACAAACACAACTACAGCATTGATAACGAAAACAGTACCCAGAACTTTGAGGTCTTTGCTTCACAAAAACCCAGGGCAGTCTGGTCTCGGTGCCTCTGCAGGATTCCTCAGAGCACCAAGCCGGGAACAGTGGAAAAAGAGTCTCGGTAGCTGTGGACTGGCAGAGCATGTCCCGGCAGGGCAGGGGGATGCAAAGTCACGCTGTAGCAGACGAGCAGCGCTGATGGAACTTCCCCGGCAGGGCAGGGCTGGCCCAGCTCTCGCAGGGCGGCAGAGGAGCTCAGAATTCCAGGGTGAGCAGATGGTGATAGATTTACCCAGACTGGACAGCAGGAACACCAGCGCTTTTCACCCCGGACGCTGAAAACCAGAAACCTGTCTGGGCTACCTGAAACTGTCCCGTTTTTCTGCCCCAAAACCCCACCCTGCTCCGAGCTTACCATCCCTTTGTTTTGTTAAATAGTCTTAAGTACGACATTTAGTCTCCTTGGGAACTTATGGGGAAAAAATTATTTAGAGTAAAAAGGAACAAAACCTAACCTCCAACACTGAGGAGCCACAAAGAGCAGCGGGGGCTTTGTGACAGACACTGCAGCCCCCATGGAAGCCAGGGAACAGGGAACAGCTCTGGCTGGCTTGGGCTCCCAGGGCTGCCGGAGGGGTCCAGCTGACCTTGGCATGGTGAGAGCTGCTTCTCCTCCGCCCCTGGAGCCCTGGGGCTCCGTGCTTTCCTTCCCATGGAACAGAACTGTCCTTCTCCTCCAGGCACAAATGGCCAAAACTGGGATTGAACCTCCAAGTTTCTGTATATCCAGGGATTGTTTCCATATGAAACTTTCTAGGACAGACAGCTCTGGCTGACCTTAGCCTCTTGAGGCCACCTCTCATCTGCCTTTGAAACACTGGGAGGGCTGTGCTTTTCTTCCCATGGAAAAAAAAAAAATCTTTCAAGTCCAGGGATCTATGGCAAAAACTGGAATTTGGCCTCCAAAATTCCACATATCCAAGTATAGTTCCCAGAAAAAAGTCTGCCAGCACTGACAGGTCTAGCTGCCCTTGGCTTCCTGAGGGCCAGCTCTCATCTGCATTGAAACACTGGGGCTGTGCTTTTCTTCCTGTGGACAAGAACCATCTTTCTCATCCTGGTGCCCATGGCCAAAACTGGAATTCAGCCTCAAAAATTCCATCTATCCAAGGATCCTTCCCGAACAAAAGCTGCCAAGACAAACAGGTCTGGCTCACCTCTGGTGACTTACTTACATCTTTTAATACTGGGCTTCTGTGGTTTCCTTCCTATGGAAAAGTCCCTTCCCTCTTTTCCAGGCACTCTTGGCCTCAAGCACTTGAGCACTATAAAGGGACACAGGAGCTCTGTGCTCACTGGAGAGGAGACTGAGGACAGCAGAGGAGAGCCCTGGGACGGATTGAAGGGTGGTTTCAGAGATGGTGGATCCTTCTGACATAGCAGAAAAGAGGCAGAGAAAGAAAAGATTAATGCAAAGGGCCACTGGGGAGGCCCAGACTGCAATCCAGAAGAGAGGAATTTCCCTCCCAGGGCAGGGCTGTGGTGCAGCACATCCCCCAGAAGGAGCCTGGAGCAGCCCAAGGCTCTGTGTGGCCAGGCAGAGGCAGGCAGGACACAGAGCTGTCAGCAGAGGAAGGGGCCAGCCAGGTGGGGCAGCCGGGGGGTGACGACAGCCTGCAGGGACAGAAGTACAGGGCATGGACACCGTAGGACAGCCTGGGCTGCACAGGGCACAGGGATGGGCAGCAGCTGCAAGGCCCTGACACAGCCAACTCCTGCAGCCCTTTGGCCATGGCTGCTGGCCCTGGGCCTGAGCCATGAGGAGGAGACAAGTGACCCTTGCAGCCCTGGGGCCTCGTTGCCTCCTTGTCCCTGCTCAGCAGCCTGGCAGGGGCCGCCCCATGGTGCTGCCCTTGGCATTGCACATCCCCACATCCCAGTGGCCCGGGAAGAGTCCTGAGCAAGGAGGGAGGGACAGGATGTGCCTTGGCAGGGGCTGGGGCTCAGGCCTTGGCCCTTGGCATTCCTGAAACACATCCAGGCTTGCTCAGCATCAGAGACACCTTTGCCTTGCTTGTCCCCACTTGTCATCAGTGCCTGCAATGTTCTGCTCTAACTGGAACCTGGGGACACTTTCTCAGTCCTGTCCCTCATTGAGACTCATTTTCACGACAAGACCCTTCAGTGTTTCAATTTCACTTTGAGTTCTTAAGAAGTTTTTTGATCACACTCTGAGGGACTGAGTCTGATGCAAACAGCACCAAAGCCCTGAGAGGGTCATTCAAGTCCTTGTGCTGTGTCTGTGCTGCTGAGCTGGGCCAGGGTCCTGGCACAGAGGCAGCTCCTGGCCATCAAGAAGAGCTTCAAAAAGACATTTCACCTGTTGACCAGCTCCTGTGCACAGCCCAGCAGGGCTGGGGCACTGCCAGGGCACCTCAGGGACACGAGCAGGGCACAGACAGAGCTCACAGGGGCTCAGCACTGGCAGGGGCTGTGTGCTGTCCCAGAGGGGGCTGTGTCACAGCAGCACCTCTGTGGCTGTGTCACAGAGCCATAGAGCAGCTGAGATGTCACAAAGAGGCTGTGTGACAGCTCAGAGTGGGTTGTGTGAGGTCACTGATTGGGCTATGACATCACAGAGTTTGTTGTGTGAGGTCATTGAGCAGCTAAAACATCAGAGATGGGAGCGAGCCCTGGTCCCGGGGTCTTGGATACAAACAGTGGCCCTTTTCCCTAAGAAACTGAACCCACCCCCCAGGCTCCTAATGTCTTTTTGCAGGAGACATTTAGCACTCCCAGACCAGTCAGGATTCCCATTTGTGGTACCTTGGGTCTGGGAGAAATCCTGATCCATCTCGAATTCTGGCCGGCGGAAGGCCGGTCCCGGGCCAAGGGTCTTGGGTACAAACGGTGGCCCTTTTCCCTGGGAAACTGAACTCACTGCCAGCGAGGAGCTCAAGCGAACCGCTCTTCCCAGAAGTCACTTGGGCCATGTGCTCAAAGTTAGAAATGCCTGTACCCCTATTCTGCATCTCTTATTATCTGAATCTAAATGCAAGCCTTTTCAGTGACATCTGAAGCACAGAAGTGCGCCAGGACAACAAGGTTGCCTGAAGCTCACCCCTAAAAAGCCGTTGAAATTTGTAGTTGAATCACACTTACAGGGCAGTCCTCTTTCTTGTTCAACCTGCAAAGTGCCTCCAGATGCCTGCTCTCTCTGCACAGGTCTTCTCAGCTTGAAGTACCACTGCACACATTACAGCCTCGCAGGGACTAAAGATCCCGAGAGATGTCTCGCACAGAAAGATGTGCCAGGACACAAACATGTCCTTCATGTCTCCTTCTCATCACCCAGATTTTGGTGCTGTGTTGGACATCTTGGACATTGAATGATTAATCCAGCAAGTGTTTCCCCCTGCCACATTTAGTTGAGCGAGAGCTACATGGACAGTTTGGACTCTGCAGAACAGAAAGGATTTGAATGCACCTAATGCTGATAAAAAACTGTGCATAAAACACAGTAGTTCTGTATAGTATAGGTGCTTTAAGGAGGCAAAGCTGAGTACCATTGCTGGGATTCAGTTCTGTCTGAATTGCATAAGGCAAAGAAAGAAGCCGCAGCGCTTCTGTGTGCAGCTATCCTGTCACAGGTCTCTGAGCCAGATGTAGCCGAGAAGCTTTCCATTTGGATTCAGAGCAGAAGACAGGCAGAATACGGGCCTCCTTTGCTCCTAGTGGAAAAATGCACGACTCAGAGCTGCACGAGCTCTTTGCTGCCGTCACAGTGTTTTGTGCCAGAAGTAGACGATGATTCACCTCCAGGAGAATGAAAGTGCAACAGGATACAAAAGGCAAAGAGCGAAGCTGCAAAGTAAAGGGCTGGTGTGCACAGCCTACCGGGTGCAAGGCATGCTTGACTACCACTGGCCTGCCAGCTGAATTCAGGTGACAATCATAAGGAAGAAGTTCAGTCAGAGTTACTTGTGCTGCTACCTTTTCCTCTTCCTTTCCTCTGTGGAAACAACTGTGCTAACATTATGGGCTCCAAGATCTAAACAACACAATAATAGATGCAGCGGAAAAGATTCAAAGTGCACGAGTGAGCTCAATGTGGCTAACGTGAGACAAGGCCCATGTAAGCTCTGCACTGGCTTTTACTTCTATAGACTTTATCTATAAGCACAGCTTCTGGACACTTGCTACGAGTATGTGACAGTGCAAAAACTGACAGCAGGTCTATCTAGAAAAGAAGATACAGAGGCACAGTGCACCACTTAAATGCTGCTAAGAGAAGGAGGTACATGAAGAACGTCTTCTGTCCTGGCACTTCCATCTGTGTGATCTCTAGCTGCCCGGACTCAGCAACGCAGAAAGTGTGTGAAAATGAGCTGGGGATATTTGGGTTCAGAGGGAAGAGTGTAGGGCAGCAAACGCCTTCTGTCATGACATGTCTCTGCCTGAACTGCAGTTGGAAACGATTCGCAATAACAATGGACTTTGCCACTTTGAGAAAATGTGCTGATGCTATATATATATATTTGAGAAGGACAGTGCGAATCACTAGAGCGTTTTGTCTAGCTTAAGACTGCAAAGGGACTGTGAAAGCCAGCCCTGGCTTTGTGTTGTACAACTTTCTCTTTGTGAGCAGCTGCTGGACCTTTCAAAGGGGTTTGAGATCTGCCAGACTGAGAGGGTAGGATGATACATAAAGTTTGAGAAAAAGTGCCTATCTCCAGGGAGGTGGATGCAGTTCATTGTGTGAGAGCTACGTCTTTAGCAGCTGATCACACTGAAAACATTCTTAAGGGAAGAGGCCTTGCTGCAATTGCAGCTTTTGCAGCTTATAAGCTGCTAAGCAAACAATGAAACGATTCCTCTTCTTTCCCTGCTACACGAAGGAGCACATGCTGTCAGTTCCAAAGATCCAGGATGCACAAAAGAACTCTCCCCCACCCTATCCCTACATGAATGGGGCCAGGTCAGGAAAGCCCTTGCCTTTATCCTGGGCACTGTAAGTGCTCATGAAAAAAACCACGATAGCACCGTCAACTTGCAAAGGAAGGAAGAAAGTACAGCAAAATCTGTGGAAGACCACAAAACAAAGATTTCAATTCTTGAGACAGTAAGTGGAGCTATGGGACCAAAAATTAAAAGGGAAAAGTGACTAAAAAGGAAATGAAAAGGGAAAATATTTGTGTCCAGGGGCCTCTGGCAAGGAGCAGGTTTCAGCTTCCTAAAATTACGAACAGTGAGAGGCTCTAAGTCAGAAATAAAATTTAATGAGAAGAAAAGGAAAATAAAATAGAATAAAATAAAATGAAATAAATACAAAAAGAAAAACCAGTGACAGAGTCAGAATACAACCTGATCAGGGTGATGGAAACAGTCCAGACGAGGTGGTCTTCCTGAAACAGAAATCTTGTAGAAAGGTCTGGTAGCTCCGGTCCTCTGGGAATCCAGTGGGTGAGGGCTGCTTCTACTGTCCCAAATGCCAGCTTATATCCAGGTGAGAATGCTTGGCTCTTCCCCGTGGACGGAGCATCTCACAATGGGATGATGAGCCATGGAAGAGGGCCTTGATGGCGCATTAAAGAGAGAGAACTCCCTCTGGGAGTCATGCACAAGGCATTGATGGGCCATTAACTGAAGATGGTGATAGAATACATCCTAAACTACAACCCAGGACACCCAGCTTTATGTCCTGAAAAAAAGACTAAGAAGAGTGATGGAGCATCAAGAACAGGCTAAACAACTCCACCATCCAGCAATCCACCCGCAAACAAGCCACACTACACTCTTTTCACTAACAGTTCTTATCACATCATGAAAGTGGATCAAAACCAAAAACCAAACATATAAAATCCCACACAACAAATCACAAAAACTAGTAAAAAATATAAATTAAACCAACTCACTAAACTCAAAAGTGTATAACTAACCCTAAACATGACTAAAAGAAATAACCTACACTAACTCATAAATAATAGAAATAATAGCCAATACTCTATAAATTTAACTAAAACACCAAACTCTTTAACATGAAAAAATCTAAATTACTTAAAAAAAAAAGAACATCACTACCCCAAATAACTACCTAAAAAATCCACCCTATCTATACTCACGCTCCCAAAACACCAGAACAAACAAATCAAACTACAAAATTAAAAATATCACAAATAACAGCACAAAAATTACTCCTAACTCAATAAACCCATAATAGCTCAAACCATCAATACAAAAACCCCACCTATAAATACGCACAAAACCAAAAATCAATTTAACCATAAACAATAGCTCCCAAATTATCCATAATTATGAAACATACATTGCAATCAAACAAGCCAAATAAATAAACCCCTATAATACAATAAACAATAACCAATTATAATTATTAAAAAATCCTAACAAATTAACTACATCACACTACCTCAAACCCACCAAAACAAACTACATACTCACCATAATAAAAACTACCACTAAATAATTAAAAGCCTGCCCTATACCTCACATTAGAGCCCATTACACCAATCTAAACTTTAGAAAACATGGCCTTCAAAAATAAAATACCCCACCAAAAAAATTCAACAAAACTCAGTTCAAAAACAACCTGATCAACACCTGAACTAAGAAATATTACAGTAAATAAATAGACCATATGCCTTATCATACACTATCTACAAACAAAATAAATCTACACAGTAAGTTATTACAAACTACCTTAAAACCACTAAACAGAAAAAACTTCCAAAAATTAAAAACTGCATCTAACAAAACACCCAAGCCACCACCAGCCAAGCTGGCCCTGCCCAATCTCAATCCCTACACACAATAAACAAAACCCCAATAACACCTATCAGGAGTCTATTAAAAAAAAATCTACTCAAATTAATTTTACCTCAAATACAAACAAACCCATCCATAAAGTTATCTTCATTCAAAAGCCAAATTACACATAATAAACACCAACAAAGTTTTAAACAAAACACTATAGACCACCAAAGAATGTGGTATTGAATAAAAAACACATATAAATACCACTATTTAATAAAGTCCCAGGTGGAGGGAGACTCCCCCCAATTTAAACACAGACAATAAGGGAAGAGGAGTTTCTTCCCTCAATTTAAATCTCTTTTTTCCTCATAACCCCCATTTTTTTCCAGGGGCACGGGGGAAGGTGTTGGCAAGATAAAACTGCAGAGGGAAAGGAGAAAAGTCCCCCTACAATCCCACACTGGCTCACCCAGTGCTGCTGCCTGGCACAAAGGTTTGTCCCTGGGCACCTCCTTTGGGCAACACTCCACAGCCAAGGGCATCCAGAGCCACGGAGAGAATCCCAGCAGCATTCCATGAGACACCCCCGGAGCCAAACACAAACCCCTCTGCTCCAGCAGCCCCTGCCAAAGGGAACTGAGGGAGAGCCCCTCCTCAACAGCCCTGGCAGGAGCCACCTGAGCCTTCATCATCCTCACGGCTCTGACCTTCCTCATCCTCACAGCCCTGAGCCTTCCTCATCCTCACGGCTCTGACCTTCCTCATCCTCACAGCCCTGAGCCTTCATCATCCTCACGGCTCTGACCTTCCTCATCCTCACGGCTCTGAGCCTTCATCATCCTCACAGCCCTGAGCCTTCATCATCCTCACGGCTCTGACCTTCCTCATCCTCACAGCCCTGAGCCTTCATCATCCTCACGGCTCTGAGCCTTCCTCATCCTCACGGCTCTGACCTTCCTCATCCTCACAGCCCTGAGCCTTCATCATCCTCACGGCTGGGGACTGCTCTGTCCCCTCCTCATCCTCACAGCTCACACCCGGGACTGCTCTGAGCCCTCCTCATCCTCACAGCTCTGACCTTCCTCATCCTCACAGCTCACACCTGGGGCTGCTCTGTCCCCTCCTCATCCTCACAGCTGGGGACTGCTCTGTCCCCTCCTCATCCTCACAGCTCACACCTGGGGCTGCTCCCCCTCCGAGTGTGAGGGCAGGGGCACAGGGGACGTGCTGCTCATTCCCTGGACAGTTCATTGTCCCCGACCCGCTGGGGCCTTTCCTTGCTACGGATAAGGGCCCCTCTTCTCCTGCAGGTGCCCAAGGCTCAAACTGGGATTCCAGCTCCAAAATTCCCTGTGTGCGAGGTTCATAACTCCCGAGGTATTCCCCAGCAGCCGTTCGCCGTCAGTGACAGTTTCGGGAGGGCTGGTGGTGGCCCAGGATGGGAGCGGCCGGTTGTCGGGCTGACGCTTTGTCTGCTCACGCTGCAGAAGGGACAGGAGCCCTCTGCTCCCTGCCAGCCCCGGGCCGGGGGAGAACAGGACACAGGGAGGACAAGGGCAGAGGGGGCACAGGAGGGGAGGCCGAAATGGGAGGGAAGGAGAGGGGAAAGGGAGAGGAACAGGGGGAAGAGGGGGATGTGAAAAACAAGGTTTAAAACAGGGGGAGAGGAGGGGGAGCCGAATCCCGTCCTGTCCCGAGCTGCGAGCCCGGACAGAACACGGCCACCCGCAACGTGCTCAGAGCGAGCAAATGGCTGGCGAGGGGATTTCCAAGGATTAAATCACTTCGGCCCCGGTCCGCCCTGGGGCCCCGCGCACCTGAGCCCACCCCAGAACCCGGCCCTGAAGCTGCGGCCCCGGCCCAGCCTCCGGCCTCTGCCTCAGAGAGCCCCGCCCCGGCCCCGGCCCCGTTCGGCGGAGCTCGGCTCGGCTCGGCTCATCTCGGCCAGATTCGGCTCTTCGGCTACGTTCGGCTATTATCGGCTGAACTCGGCAAGATTCGGCTGCACTGGGACCGATGCGGCTCTTCGGCAAATCACGGCAATAATCGGCTACACTCGGCTATTTTCGGCTACACGCGTGCAGATTCAGCACTTCGGCCGAGCTCGGCTCGGTTCGGCTGCACTCGGTGCCGCTCGCTGCGTTCGGCCAAGCTCGGCTCGGCTCGGCTCGGCTCGGCTCCCTGAGGGCGGCGCGGTCCGGCCGAGGCGCCGCAGGGCCAGCGGGGCCGGCTCACGTTAAACGCACGGAGCTCGGTGTTCTCCTGCTGCCGAGTCCCGGAGCCACCGCCCGGACACGGACGGGAGCGCGGGGCCGGGCAGGAGCTCACTGTGCCGTGACTGCATCGCGCTAATTAATGGGCACGAGAGCAGGAGGCGGGGCTCGGCTGGGTGCGGTGCCGCTCGGCTAGATTCGGCAGGACTCGGCGATATTCGGTTGAGCTCGGCAGAACTCGGCGATATTCGGTTGAGCTCGGCCAGGCTCAGCTGCATTCCGCTCACACACCCCTCATGTCAGCCGCCAGTCATTAATTCTACCTGACACAAACTGTAGCCTCCAAAGGGCTGGCGGGTTTCTAAAGAAATACAATCTTTAACTCAAGCCGATGGCTCCTTTAGGACAAGAACGTTTACAGGTAGAAGCAATTCCCTTATCTGCATCTCATTTTTATTTAGCCCTTCCCCGAAAACTCAGCCCGTTTCCAAGGAATGTGCAGGGATTCCGGGGAAAATGGATTTCCCGGTACGGTATTTGCACAGAGGAGCCGGGCGCAGCACACGGTCGGGAGTCAATGGAATAAACCCTGGTTGACATCCCGAAGGTTCTGGTTCACGTTCGCAGACGTGGGCTGGCACGGCCACTGCCCTCACGGCCACATCCGAGAACAACTCACCGCATCTCGCTCAATGAGCAAAATACTCAATGAGCAGAAAATCCTCTGGGCTTCAGTTCCATCTCTCACCTGTTCCAGGTGGAGGGAAGAGGGGCTTTCCTTGCACATCACAGCAGCAGCGATGGATCAGGGCTTTTTTTTTTAAATTAAAAAAGGTAATGAAAATAAACCATGTCTGACATAAATATCTTTCAAAGCCATTAAAGCTTTTTAAACCCAAGAAGCCCTCCACGATTCCCGAGTTCAGTCTCCTATTCATACTGGGTTTGGTATCATGAAATCAACCAGGTCCTTAAAGAAATAATAAATCATCATGACCAAACCTCTGGCTCCTCGTCCTTGGCACTTACAGCCCGTTGTGGGAAGCTCTCAGCCTTTTTTTCCCATCCTCTATTGGAGAGAGGATGGATATTAACGACACACACGTGCACAAACAATCTTTCTGGTTCTTCCAAAAGTTAAAAATGCCTGTCGTAAAAGTTATGTAAGTAATATTGTGTCTCAGACTGCTCAAGAAAAGGGAAATTGGAGCTTTAATGTTCCCACTGAGAGATGCTGGATAAAATCTTCCCCCTGAGTTTGCACACAGTAATAACAAGCCCCAAAAATGAAAACTTTAATCTCACTAACAACCCCCCCCAAAAAAACCCAAATAACACAAAATTTAAAGACTCCACTCTACAACCAACTACCAGCCAAAAAACCCCACACTACACTTTTTTCACAATTCTTACCACATCATAAAAATGAAACAAAAATAAAAAGCAACCATATGGAACAAATCACAAAAACTACTAAAAAATAAACCAACTCACTAAACTCAAACCCATTCAACTAACCCTAAACATAACTAAAAACAACCCCAAAGCTCTACCTTTATAATAATTAATAAATAATAACCAATACTCTATTAAAATAATGTTTAAAATAAAAGGCTACTTAAAAACATAAAAAAACCAAATTGAACTACTAAAATTTAAAAATCACTACCCAATAAAAAAATCTGCCTAAAAAAACTCACCATATAAATGCCCATGTCCTCAAAAATAAAACTAATAAATTAAAAATAATAATAAAATAAACTGAAATACATAACAATAAATAAATAAATTTATCCCTTATCATACACCAACTACAAAATAAAATCATACAATAAATTATTAAAAACTACCCTAAAAGCACTAAATATAAAAAACTTCAAAAATCAAAAACTGCATGTAACAAAAACCACCTCATTTATTAACACCCAAAAAACTTCACTTACCAAACAAACCCTACCCAATCTAAGCCCCTGCCTGGGGCTTAGATTTAAAAATAGGAAATTTAAAAAAAAGGAAATTTAAAAGATTTCCTTTAAATTTTTTAATTCAAAGGAATTTAATTTAAAAAAAGGAAATCCCAATAATACATGTCAAAACTCTATTTAAAAAACCTATTTTAATTAATTCTACCTCAAATACAAACAAACCCATCCATTAAGTTATCTTTACTCAAGAACCAAATTACACGTAGTAAATAATATAAAAAAATATAACAACACACTGTATACCACAAAAAGCTAGTAATGAATAAAACCATATATAAATACCACTATTTACTAAGTATCACTACCACTATCTATATATAACTGTATATATGTCTAAAAATACTTATGTACAATTAAAATATATTAATTTGAGCAGTAAGCCAACCATATAAAATTAAAAAGTCCTAAAATTACATTATAATAAGATGTCCCCTATCATCTACTTTATGCCCAAACATAAATTCTATAACTTTAAAATTTAAAAAAAAATTAAAATTCTTTCAACGCACAATTTATATATGATACTGACATTGTCCCCCAAATTCTCTCTCAACTCTATTGTCTAACACAAACAAAAAAACCTTTTTTTACCTAGCCTCTCGTTTACTAGCTAAACAAAAAAAAAATGCCAAAACTGTAACTTCTTCTTCTAAAACTATTCAACTCCAATCCAAAGAACCAAACTAGCACTAAAAAACCCTACACCACAGCCCAAAAAGGCCCACACCACGCCCCAACAATAAAAAACCCAAACTATGCCTGCAAAAAAACCCTCTACATTTACCAATTTTTTCTCCACAACAACAATAAATTATCTAATCTATAATATTATTCATTTCTTTCCTTTTGCCTTAGTACACCCTACTTAGTGTAAAATTCGATTAAGTTGGGGGGTTTTTGTCTCATGCCAGTAAACTTTTGTTCCTTTGAGAATTTTCTCAGTCTTTTGCAGTGGCATATGCTTGTCTCTGATGATTTTGCAATCTTTTTCTCCAGTACTGTTTTAATTACATGATTTCTATTTTCTCAGTGCTAAATGTCTGAACAGTATAGTTCAGATAAATAGATCACAGCCCATAATCAGGCCTCGGAGATTTTCCAGAATATCTCAAGGGATAGCTATGATCAAGCCTTCAAGTACCAGTTACTTACAGCTTGATTTCTCAAAGTACTCATGAGCTTTTTTTTAAAAAAACTGTCCTTTTCCATCTCCCTTCCTATAAGGAAATAGGACCTTATTTCCTATAAGGTTTTATTCCTGCTATCACGCAATTAAAAACCCACACCTCTGTTTAGTACCTGTAGGTGCTTGAATTGCACTCTTTCCATTGAAATCACATCCGTGCTTAGGCTGCAGCCCTGGAAAGAATTCCTGCTACTGCTGCTGGGAGGCTCTGTGCTGAACTTTTGGGGGAAAAAAAAAATATTGAAGGATAAATCCAATGGAAAGCTCCGGCAACAGAGTCATTGAAAGTTTTACAGGTCTTAATTTTGTCAGTTTTCCCTTCCTTTGTTTTTGGTCTTTTTTAAAATAATTTTATTTTAAAGTGAAAGTCTGGCTTTCAGCAAAAATTTATTTGAAAGTTTAGAGGGCCATCTATTCACCCCAAATCTGGTACCAGTTCTCCTTTTGACTCTATAATGATGCAGAAAATTTACAGTCATTCCTTTTGAACTTCTCCTGATCTCAGTGGTTGTGCTGACAACATTCAAAAGCTATGCTTTGGAGAAAGAAAACCTGTTTATAGATCTCATCAGATTATTTTCACTGTGGAAGAGAGGTATTAATTGGAAGTAGATTCCATTTGGGAAAGCCCTTATACAAGTTCTGACTGATACTTTTCTGCCAGATGCTCAGATCATCATCCCTTCCTAGTTGCTCCGTGAACAGCAATACAGTGTTGGGTTTTTTTCACTTTGGATCAGGTGATATGCAGGCTGGTCAGCCCTCACAAGCTGTTGTTAATTTATCTGATGGGTTTGTAGCTTTGTAATTAAATGTTGCAGTTTGCTGTAGGGTCCTTTTGCGCAGCTCTTGGTGTGCTGAAGTGCCTTCAAATCCCCTTTAAGTTATGCAGTTACTCCACAAATAGAGCAGAGGCATGTGGGTCATCCCTGTGGCACATCAGGAGCTTCTGAAAGAGTTACATATTAAAGAGCTTTTTGGTTCCATTTCTGTTTTCCTTGAGCATTTGCACAGAGGAGAAAGGTATCCTAGAGTCCACTTGCTGCTTTAAAGGTGGCATGGTGGATTAGCTTCTTGTATATATATGTGTGTGTGTGTATATACACATATATAATTAGTAATAGGTATATAATAAGCAAATAATAAGTATATTCTCATAGCATTGTAATTCTTTTTCCCTTCTGATCGTTTTGTACTTCCAGTTTGGAGGCAGTGATACCATTTTCTTGTCCATCAGCTGTGGAAAGCAGCGTTTTTTGCTGTATAACGTGGTGCAATACGCAGCAACTCTGCAGCCAGGGAGTCCCGGCTATTGCTGTGCAGCAGATCTCACCTGCTTCCCCTTTGCTTCATTGAAACAGTTATTTTGTTGTTGAGATTGGACCCCGTTGTCAAATGGATCTCTGTTACAGGATACATGATATATCATCAGGTTTCCTTTGGAAAAAAAAAAAAAAAAGGATATCCCATTTTCATGTGAGAAATAGACACTAACTTCTCCTCTGCTGTTATGGATCAGCAGAGGTTTCCAATAGGTGAGTTTCTTTGGGATTGATGAAGGGCTCTGGAGAAATGTCTTGACTGCAATTGTGTTTCTATAGCCTTTTCCAGTAGCAGCTGTAGGAAAAAAGCTGTTACTTTCCCTTTTCCCTGGAGTTCCTTGAGAGAGGAAGGTGACTGTAAGTCTGGCTGTAGCTGTGGAGGTGACATCTGAGAAATAAGTCAGCATCGGCCAGCCCAGGACAGGCTCAGGGATGAGGCTCCCAACCCAAACCATTCCATGATGTGATTCCATTCCCTGATCTCTCCCTGCATTAATTTTGCATTGTTTCCTCTCAAATTTAAATTCCCAAGTTTAGATTATTCATTAAAGGAATAATTGTAAGTTATTCCAGGAATATAGAGGGGAGCATCAAACATACAAGAATCATTCCTACATCCATGAAATCGTTATTAGTGGAAGCCTGTTCCCTCATCTCTTTCCTTGTTTAGTTTTCCTGGAAATCCTCATGATCCCACAGTTTCTCCAAGAGATCTGCTGGGATTACTGGAAGGTTTGCTCTGTCAGAAATCCAGGGGGGTTTACGATATTGTTCCTCTGCATCTTTATCCCTCACCCAGGTTTCCTCTAGGATGCTGCTGTGGGAGAAGTTTGGAATTACTGGAAATGGATCAGCTTCACCGTTTTTCTCAACTGTTTCTCAACTGTTTCAAAATTCTTGGAATTACCCTCAAATGTGCCTTAAACACTGCTGTGAAAGGATCAGTCAGAAGAACATCCTGAAAAGAGAAAACCACCTCCAGCAGCAGCTGGAATGATCCCATTTCTGTCCTTACCTGGTCTCCAGGTGCTCCTGCCAGGGCTCCCAACAGCCACTGCCCTTCCTGAACAAGGGTATGGAAGACATTCCTGCTCTCCATGAGGGTGAGGAGGCGGTTTGGGATGTCCTTTGCTGTGGAATCACACAACAGAGTGTAAATCATCTTCGTGCTCCCTTCCAAGCCAAACCACCCAGTGATTCCACAGCAGGATCAGCACCTCTCCCGATTCCATTCCAGAAACATCCTCCCACTAACCCAGAACTTCCCTTTTCCTGCATCTCATCAGGGATGTGCTGCCCAGTGCCCTGGGCAGGGGACGTCTCGGCACCCCCGGGATCTCTCGGCACCCCCGGCATCTCTCGGCACCCCCGGCATCTCTCGGCACCCCCGGCATCTCTCGGCACCCCCGGCATCTCTCGGCACCCCCGGCATCTCTCGGCACCCCCGGCATCTCTCGGCACCCCCGGCATCTCTCGGCACCCCCGGCATCTCTCGGCACCCCCGGCATCTCTCGGCACCCCCGGCATCTCTCGGCACCCCCGGCGTCTCTCGGCACCCCCGGCGTCTCTCGGCACCCCCGGCGTCTCTCGGCACCCCCGGCGTCTCTCGGCACCCCCGGCGTCTCTCGGCACCCCCGGCGTCTCTCGGCACCCCCGGCGTCTCTCGGCACCCCCGGCGTCTCTCGGCACCCCCGGCATCTCTCGGCACCCCCGGGCTGCCGCTGCCCGCCGATCCCGCTGCAGTTCCGCGGCTCCCGGCGCGGCGGCACCGGGCGCTGCCGTGTCCCGAGGCTGTGACCCGCCGGAGCCGCGGCCGCGGGCAGGATCCCGCCGCTCCCGTCCTGGCAGCCCCAAAGGATCGCAGCGGGGCCTGAGCCGGGAGCGACCCACACGGAGTCCGGATCCTGGCCCCGCACAGGACACCCGAGAATCGCCCCCTGTACCCGAGAGCCTTGTCCAGACGCAAACTCTTCCCCAGAGATCCTGAGAACGCAGCGGGGCCGGGAGAAGGATGGCGGCGGAGGGTTTTTATCTGTGTCTCGTTATACGATCGTTCCGTAGACCCGTGGTGTATGGCTCCAGGTAATCAATCCTAGGATCCGGGTGTCCCTCACATCCCGCTGTACATCGCTGCACGGTTACACACCCAGCGGCCGGCGGAAGCCCGTTCTGACCCCGCTGCCATTCCCGCAGGAAGGCCGGGTTCCGTCCCGGCTCCAGCCCCGGATTCCCGCGGCAGCCTCGGCTGCCTCGATCCATAACGCAAACTAATTCTCCCCAGGAACACAGAGGCAGCCCGAGCTGGTCCCTCCGCTGAGCGCCCATCGCCTCCTTCTTACCCCAAACTGCGCCTTCTCTCTCCTGCACATTCATTCAGATTTTACCCCAAAATGTTCATTTTGGCCAGTAGAGAATCCGCCCCAGAGCGGCGCCCCGGGACCCGCTCGGCCGAGGCAGCTCCGGTGGCCCGTGCTCGCAAATCCCGCTGCTGCCGCGTTCTCTCTCCGTGTCCCGGGACACCCATCCCTGTGCCGGGACACCGATGTCCCGCCGCCCGCTCGGGGCTCTCCCCGTTCCCCGCTCACCTCTGAGCCCGCCACAGCCGCCCCCGGTGCCCCCGGCCCGGCTCCGCTGCTCCGCTGTCTCCGCCACGCCGTTCCTGAATTTGGTCCCAGAAAAAAACCTCGTGTTTTATTTGTGGGCTCAGACCCGCAGGACCGGCCCTGCCCTTCTCCCGGGGAGCCCGCAGCGGGGAGAGCCGGAGCCCCGTGGTTTGAACGGCACCGGGGGAGCCTCCGGGCGGTCCCGGCCCCGTGCGGGGCTCCGGCCCTCGGGGCTTTGCTCTCCCGTGCCCCGAGCCCGCGGCTGCGGGAGGGAGAGGGGGGAATAGGGGAGAGTGGGAAAGGGGAGAGGAGGGCAGCAGACGATATGGGCAGGAGGAAGGAGGGGTAGAGGAGGCACAGGATGGACCCCGAGGCCCCCGTTGGAGGCTGCTCGCCCCGGGATGCGCCGGGAGGGAGCATCGCTTTGTCCTGGTTCGGCACCACCTGTCCGTGCCTGCAGGGAGATGGGAGCTGTAGCGGGAAGTCACCCATCCATCCCCATGCGTCCCCTCTCCCTGCAAGCCCTCGCACTGACCCAGAGTGTTTTCCACCTCCTGTGTCCCAGACAGGGAAACACCGGCTGCTCCTCTGGGCAAGGGAAAGGCTCCTGTGCTATTCCCAAAAAACAGAACACCTGGAATTAGTGCCCTGGGAGCCCAGTCCAGCCCTTCCAGGGACTGGGGGTCACCCAGAAGGTCTTTACCTGCATAAAATGAAAATGACATCCTGGGCCAGTGCATTTCCAGCAGGATTGGGCACTCCTGGCCAAGGTGACCAGCGCATGGGCTGCTGACAATCCAGGGGGGATTTTAAGTTGGATTCTTACAGATTTCATTGTGCAGAAGCTCCACGTCTTTTAGGCACCTCTTGTTTAAATGTTTCCCAGCCGGAAGAGGTCAGTTAGTCTTTTTAATGACCAGATTGCCAGAGGCAGGGAAAACCAACCAGCATTCCCTGAGCATCTCCATCACTTCCATGTCCACCTGCAACAAGTGGCTGCAGGAGCCAGCCCAGGACAGGCTCAGAGATGAGGCTCCCAACCCAAACCATTCCATGATGTGATTCCATTCCCTGATCTCTCCCTGCACTAATTTTGCCTTGTTTCCTCTCAAATTTAGATGATTTGTTAAAGGGGGAAAAAAAAAATCTAAAATTATTGCCAGAATAGAAAGGGGAGTTGTAAAACATACAAGAATCATTCCTACATCCATGAAATCATTATTAATTGGAAGCCCATTCCCTCATCCTTGTTTTGCCTTCCTGGAAACATCCTTATGAACAGTTTGTAGGTTTACTTCCATTCCCCAAGAAAAGAGGTGGAAACATCCTGATGCATTAGGGAAAGGATTTTTTTTTTTTTTAATTTGTTATTCCAAGGAATGAGAAGCAGAGAGACAGCCTAGGATAGTAGGGATGAACACCCTCAGAATTCCCTCTCTCCAAACCCTGCACAGATGGGGCTGGAATGCCGGAAGGAGCCGGGTTTGCCTCTAATTGCAGAGCGTGCCTTTAATCCCGGGCTAAGCCAGCTGAGCGGTGAGAGCCCGTCCCAGCGCGGGGACAGGTCCCTGCACATCCCCGCACCCAGGTGCACCAGTCCCCACCTGTCCACACCCTCCGGCCCGCTGTCCGGCCATTCCAGACCGCTGATCCCCTTGCAGCAGGATCTCTCCCTCCTCTCCCGTGGCCGGAACCGGCCCCCAGCGACGGGCTCCTGTGGCTAATCGGAGGCCAACGCGGCAGCCACGTCTGGCTGAGCAGCTCCCCGCAGGTGGCGGCGAGATGTGACCTACTTGTCACTGGAATCATCCTGCCTGCTCGGAGAGCCCCGAGCTCCTCTGGCAGCTGGAGGCGGCTGAGCCCTGTCCCCTGAGGAGGCAGCGGAGCCGGGCGCTGGAAGCGCTGCCGGCAGAGGGCTCACTGAATGGGAGGCACCGGCCAAGGGGCAGGAGGAAGGGCTGTCCTTTCCAGTCGGCCCTGGCGACATTCCCTCGGGAGTTTCTGACTTCTAGAGCTGGGGTTTTGTCGGCCTGTGCACCTGGCAGTCACAGGGCTGTCTTGGTGAGGGCCCTGGGTGTTTTCTGGGCAGGGCTTCCCGCGGGTGTGAGGGATGTGGATGGAGAGAGGTACAAAGGGACACGGGACACCTTCTCCTGCCCGAGCAAAGCGTGCAGAGAGGATCAGCAGGTGAAAACCTGTGCCTGGAGCTGCGGGAACAGGGGCAGCACTGAGATGACACCAGCTCTGGGTCGTGTCACTTTTCCCCTTGCTCTGCTGTGATTTTTCATCATTATCGCACATCCTTTTTTCTGCTTTTCTTTTTCTCGAGCAAGTAACGCCGAGTGCAACGTTCCGTGGATGAACGGATCCAAACCCCTGCCTTTTGGGGAGGCGGACGCAGCTTTGGAGGCCTCTCCTGTGCCACAGGCAGTGTGACAGTAGCCTGCTGCCCCATTCCTCAGGGGAGTCTCCTGCCTTCCCCCTGCGTGTCCCCCGGCTGTGGCAGGTGCAGGAAGCAGCGTCTGGCTGCCTGGGCAGCATTTGGTGAGGGCAAAGGGCCCCCGAGTGCTGCTGCTGCATTAGCCAGGGCCTGCCCGCTGTGCAAAGCCTTATTAGAGAGCAAAAAGGGCTTTATTTCAGGCTGGAAGCCATCGAGCCTGTTCAGGCAGATGTTTATTTCCTCTGCTCCCTGGAATGATGTCATTACGGCCAGCGAAGTTCTGTGCTTCCCCAAGGCTGGGCAAACTGCCCTGCTACTTTCTCAGGCTCGCCGGGCAGCACTCTATAAAATACAGGCAGGGTACAACTGGTTTCACAAGGAATTTCTGTTTAGCCTACTTATTCAAGTGCTCCAAAGGGAATCCGAGGTGTTTGTATTCCGTGATTCTTGAGAACAAGTCACTGTTTATGCTGGCAGGTTTCCAAATAAGGAGAAAAAAAAATATACTTCTGGATCAAATTCTTGCTCTTAAGCTCTTACACTTACCTCTTGGATGAGTCCTGTGCTCTGACATCCATCCTCCCACAGAGCACCACCCAGAGCCCTTCCACACTTTGGGATCCTGAGGTGACATGGAAGGGAAGGATCACTTGCTTATTTTTTTTTTTTAAATACCTCTGGCATAAGAGTTGCTTTAACCCTCACCGTTTTTCCTGCTACAGAGAAGAATCCTGGTATTAGGGAGTTTTTGGCCACTACCATTTGCTGCTTTCTGCTGGAAAGCAAGGAATCTTATTCCAACTAGGGAAAAATGCAAGTTAAACGTTTTAACTTCACAAAAACATCAGCTCCTAGGAAGAGGAAATAAATGCCTCTGTGTCCCTAAAATTAAGTATATTTACACCAAAACCAATTTAAGATGCTTCAACTGCAACAGCCTTTACCACATAAATGTCTTTAAATCTCTTCTTTTTTTGGTTACTGTTAGAGGAACAGAATAAATAACAGCACCTGTGTATTTTAAAATCACGTTGTTAATAAAATCCTGGTACATTTACATAAATGACAACATTAATGTACAATTAAACAAAGCATTGTAATATTACAGCAACAAAAGAGGACCTACATATTTGTACAGATAGCTGGTGCAGCTACTTGAAAATACTTTCCAAAATAAAGCTTTCTGTGGCATTTCTCAGTGATAATTTGACCCCCCTGTATGGCTTTCTGTAATAAATAGGGTTATTGGAGCTGGTGATGTTCAGCAGATGTGTACCTAAAGCACAAAGGGAGTGTGCCCTGACCAACCTGTCTGTCAGCTGACTAAAAATCCTTATCCATGCATGCAATTCCCCTCTGTGTAAATCCTTTAGGAACAAGGCCATGTCAGATTTTGATGGATTTGCTGGGA
>NW_027077127.1:0-23823 GCF_009819655.1 Sylvia atricapilla | reverse complement strand
GGTCCTGGTGCCGGCACTGGCTGCTCCCAGGATGAGCCCAGTTGTCCCCTCGTGTGGTTCCAGTTTCCTCGGCAGTCCCAGACACTCCCACTCATTGCCCAATATGATACAATTTGTCCCGAGCAGGGTCCCAGTTGCTTCCACTTTCATCCAGTGCATTCCCAGTTCTGCCAGTTGCCCTTAGTATTCTCCCAGTCTCTCTCAGCAGAGCCCCAGTCACTCACAGCTACCTCCAATGGCTCCCAGTTTGTTCCCAGTCACCACCTGCATGGTCTCAGGTACTCCCAGAATATCCCAGTTGCCTTTGTAGTCATTGCCAGGCACTCCCAGTTCCCTCAGCAAGGTTCAATTGCCCCCAGTTTTATCCCAGTCACTGCCAGTACATCCCAGTTGTCACCAGTATGCATCCTGTCATTCCCACTTGCTCCCAGTGTATCCCCAGTAGGCTCAGCATGGCTCTGGTAGCTCCCAGTAACCCCCAGTTAGGGTCCAGTCACACCCACTATAATCCCAGTATGATTGTAGCCACTCCCAGTATTATCCCAGTCACTTACAGTGTAATTACAGTCTGCCCCAGACACTCCCAGTATGATGCCAGTGGCCCCACTGTGATCCCAGTCTCTCCCTGTCAATGCCAGTATGATCCCAGTAGCCTGCAGTATGATCCTCATGGCTCACAGTCTCTTCCAGTATATCCCTGTCCCCCCCAGCATGCTCCCAGTCACTCCCAGTTCCTCCCAGTTACTTTCTTCATGGCTCCAATTGTTCACAGCCATTCCCAGTCAATCCCAGTACGAGTCACCCTCAGCTGATCCCAGTCTCACCGAGCATGGATCCAGCTGCTCCCACTGTGATCTAAGTATGATTCCAGTTGTTGCCAGAAGAGTTCCAGTTCCTCCCAGTAGGATCCCAGTTTTCCCTAGAATAGTCCCAGTCCATCTCAGCACGGTCCCAGTCAAACCCAGTTGTCCCAAGCATGGTCCCAGCTGTTCCCAGTTTCATTCCAGTCCACCCAGTATGGTTACAGACACTCCCAGTATATCCCAGTTACCTCAGTAAGGTTCTGGATACCTCAGAATGATCTCAGTCTTTCCCAGTTACTCCCAGTTGCCTCCAGCATGTTCCCAATTTCTATCAGTTGCCCAAAGTACAGTCCCAGTTTCTCCCAGTATGAATCCAGTTTCCCCAGTGGTGGTCTTTGTCCCCTCAGCATGGTTCCAGGACCTCCCAGTTGCTCCCAAGGTGTCCACATTTTCCTCCCAACATAGGCCCAGTAGCTCCCAGTAAGCCCCAGTCAGGATCCATTCACACCTCCTGTAATCCCAGTGGCTCCAAGGATGATCCCAGTAGGAGCCAGTCACCCCCAGTATGGTTCCAGTCACGGCCAGCACCCCTCTTGTCATTCCCAGTCTGGTTCCAGTAAGATCCCAGTCACTCTCAGATATTCCCAGTACTATTCCGGTCACTCCCAGTATGATCCCAGTCTCGTTGCAGTGGATCCCAGTATGACCCCAGCATGAGCACAGCTGCTCCCATTATCATCCAGCCTGGTTCCAGTTGCTCACATTTACCTCCACTATGGTTTCAGTCTCTCCCATTATATCCCAGTTGCTCACAGCATGTACCCAGTCACTTCCAGTTGTTCTCAGTTTCGTCATGCCTGATCCCAGTTGCTCCAGCCACTCCCAGTCACCCTCAGTGCAGTCCCAGTTACTGCCAGTATGGTCCAGTATGATTCCAGTCTCCCTCAGCATGGGACCAGCCTCTTCCATGGTGATCCCAGTAGGATTCCAGTTCCCCCAGCATGGTTCCCGTACCTCCCTGTTCCTCCCAGCACAGTCCCAGTCATGCCCAGTTGCCCCCAGTATACTCCTAGTCACTCCATGGATTATCCCAGTCCCTCACAGCATGGTCCCAGTCATGCCCAGTTGTCCCCAGTGTAGACCCAGTAACTCCCACTCGCTCCCAGTTTACCCCAGCATGCAGTCCCAGTTCATCCCAGCAGGGTCCCCATTGTTTCCAGTGTGTTCCCAGTCATCCCCAGTATGGTTACAGACACTCCCAGTATGTCCCAGTTGCCCTCAGCATGTTTGTAGTCATTCCCAGAAAATCCCAGTGATCCCAGTAAGGTGCTCCTAAGTTATGCCAGTAGGATGCAGGTCACGCGCAGTATATCCCAGTTGCCTCCAGCATGCATCCAGTCATTCCCAGTTTCCTCCAATTTTCTTACAGCATGATCCCAGTTTCTCTGTTGCTCCCAGTAGCCCAAAGTGTGATCCCACTTGCTCTCTTGCAGCACCAGCATGAGCCCAGTAAGCTCCAGTATGATCCCAGTGACATGCCAGCACTCCTCCTGCACCAGCGCATTCACACAGAGGAGAGGCCCTTCCACTGCCCCGACTGCAGGAAGGGCTTCAAGCACAACAACCTCGTCAGACACCGGCACATCCACACTGGGGAGAGGCCCTACGAGTGTCCCCAGTGTGGGAAGAGCTTCACTCACAGCTCCCACTTGACCAGACACCAAAGGAGGCACCTGTAAGGGAAGCCCTGCGAGTGCCCTGACTGTGGGAAGAGCTTTATGTGCATCTTCAACCTCATCCCCCATCAGAGGACCCACGTTGGGAGGAGCCCTGGTGACCCACATTCACTGTGATCCACGCTGGGAAGTCACCTGTCCCTGTCCCTGCCCTGGCAATGATGTGAGGTGGGATTGAAGAACATGAGAGTCTGGCCATGGCCCCGTCATTGTATTGGATCCCATCTCAGGTCATTTCAGGTCATTTCATGCAGAAACTGCCCCTTTCTGTCTGCCTGAGCTGCCTTTGGCCCTGGCAGTGGCGTTTGCTGCTGGTTGCGCGGCGCCTGAGCAGCCAGCGCGGCACAGGGCAGGTGGCCATGGCACAGCCCCCAGCAAGGGATCCCCTCTGCCTCTGGCCACTGACACCAGCCCTGAGCAAGGGGCCCAGGCAGTGGGCTCAGGCCACTGGCCATGGCCACAGCCCCTTGCCATGGCCCAGGGCAGCTTGGGGTGATGATCCAGCCTCACTCCTGGCCCAGCCCAGGCCTGCAGTGCCCTTCCCCACAGCCTGTCTGCACAGAAGCACTTCCAGGGCTCTCTGCATTGCCCTTGCCCTCACTCTGGCCTCACTCACACACCTCCCAACAACCCACCTGCAGCTGGGAGCTGCAAGGAGTTCAAAGCTTGTCTGTCCTTCAGGAGTTGGTCTAATTCTGCCTTTGGCCAACTCTGGATTTGTGTTTATTGCAGAACTTCCTGTGTGTCTAAATCATTCCTTGCATGGTTCTGCCTTGGGGAAGGGGAACCTCTTTGGAGGCACCTTGGCCTTGGCACACACTTGAGGAGATTGTCAAAAATTCAGGTGTTTTAGATTGCTGAGAAAGGAAAAAAAAACACACTCTTTGTCTGATTGCAGCCAAATCTGCAATTAAAGCAGGTCCCAGGTGGGTGAGGAGAGACAGGATGGGGTTGGGGAATCTGGAACAGGGTTGTCCACACTGGATCAGATCTCAACGAAGAGCTTCTCTTACTTGGCCAGATTTCCTCTGGAGAGGCCCTGCAATCACCTCTTCTGTAATGAAAACAGAAATAAAATACAGCCTTGAAAACAGAAATGCGTATTGCTTAGAAACTCTTTGAACTATTTCTCCATAACTTGAAGAATTATGACTTCCTAATCATGTGCACCTGACCAGAGGAAATCAAGCCACAGCCATGGTTTGTCAGGACTTGCCTTATTCCAATGAACCCTGTGGTGCATTTGGTGCTGAGCCCTGGAACCTCATTGACTGAGAGGAGATTGCAAACACCTTTAATAGAGTCCAAGACAGAGGAAAACACCAAAATGTCTCAAAGCATTAATGGGTCCCACTCAGGTCCATCCCCAACACAGGCTCCTCATGGAGTCCTTGGAGGAGAGAACTGGAGTCCAGGAATGCACAAAAACTTCTCATTGACTCAGGGGCACAAAGAAGTACTTAATTTACCCTGAGTACCTTGAAGCATTGATTAGCCCCACTGAGTGTTGTTACTGGCTGGGAATCTCAAGAGACTCATTAAAGCAGATAATTGGAGACCATGATTCCATGAATCTATTACACTCTGAGCCAAAAAAAAGTTCTTTATTAAACCTTGAGCAGCCTGAAGTATTAATGAGCCACACAGAGTGTTTTTACTGAGTAGGAATCCCAAGGGACTTGCTAAAGTAGATAATTGTGGCCATCATTCCACAAACCTCTCACAGAGTCACTCTTAAGGAGGAAACACCAAGTTCCTTCAAAATAACTGAAGTACCTTGAAGCATAAATGAGCCCCACTGAGTGTTGTTACTGACAAAGCTTCTCAAGGGACTAATTAAAGCAGATAATTGGAGGCCAGGATTGCAGAGACCACTCAGAGACTCCAAGGCAAAAGTAAAACCCAAAGTCCTTTGAAGAACCTGCAGTCCCTGGGAGCATTAAGGAGCCTCCCAGGGCCATTCCTGACCAAGGCTCCCCAGGGACTCCTTCCAGCACATCCTTGAGGCCACTGCCATGGGAGGGGGATGCTGAGGGCAGGACAAGGGGCTGACAGAGCCCAGCCTTGCTGGGGCTGTGCCACGAGGCCCCAGGGCCTCAGGACAAGGTGTCTCCTCACAGCCCTTGGTGGCACAGAGGCTGCTGTGCCCCAGGACACCAGAACTTGGCTTCTCTTTGTCCCCACCTGTCATCAGTGCCTGCAGTTCTCTGCTCTGCCTGGGGCCTGGGGACATTTTCTCTGTCGTGTCCCTCAGTGGGACCCATTAAAACTTCAGGAAACTTTGGAATTGGATTCAGACTTGGAGTTCTGGAGAGGTTTCTTCACCTCCCTCTGAGGGACTGATGTTCAGAGCCTCAGCACAAGCCCCAAGAGGGTCATTAAAGTTCTTTGTGCTGTGTCTGTGCTGCTGAGCTGGGCTGGGCTCCTGGCACAGAGGCAGCTCCTGGCAACCAAGAAGAGCTTAAAAACACATTTCTCTTGCTGAGCAGCTCTTCTCCCAGCCCAGCAGGGCTGGGGCACTGCCTGCAGCCAGCCCGGGCACAGCACACAGGCACAGAGAGCTTCAATCACTCAGGGCTGGGAAGGGGCTGAGAAGTGACTGCGGGAGAATCACTGCCAGCCCTTGGCACAGGAACCTCTGGCTGCAGGACAATGCAGCTGCAGCTCCTGCAGTGATCTCCTACAGCTGGAACATGCCAGTGCCTACAGAGTCTGTGAGTACATTCTCTGATTGTGTCTTGTGTGGAGCAGCCAGGGGTGGCCAGGGCTGTCCTGCAGAGCAGGGTCCTGCAGCCCAGGGCGCTGTGCTGGGGCAGGGACTCTGCTGCCTGCCAGGGACAGCTCTCAGCCAGCCCTGGGGGCTGCTGCCAGCACTGGGGGACAAGATCTGGGTGGAAGGTGACAGCTGGTAAGGCTTGGAAGTGTTCTCCTTGTGTGGTGAGGAAGCTGCATTGTTCAGAACTGCTTTCAGAATTATATTTATCTGTAAAATATTTCCAAGTAGATTATATGGGAAGCACAGCAAGGCGGGGGTTGTATAAAAGGAAAAATCCTGCTTTTTAAATCTTCTAGTCTGTATTGTCTGGATGAGAAATTGCACATAGATAGTCATTCTTCAGTTCAGGCTTAGAAAATAAAAACAGTATGTTCTCAGACCTTATGAAACCAGTCAGTGACAGAAATCATCAGAGGGTCCCTTGCAGACAGCACCAGTGTCCGTTTTCCAGTCTCTTCAGGGTTGCTCTTATTTTGCCATCAGAAACTGCAGAGCCAGAGCTGCCCCTGGGCAGTGCCTGAGCTGGGAGGGGTCTGCAGGGCAGAGCTGAGCCCCCAGGGCTGGGCTGGGCTCTGGCAGCACTGGCAGGGCCCAGCCCTGGGCACAGGGAAGCAGCCGCAGGCAGGGACAGATCCAGGCAGCAGAGCCCTGGGCAGGCAGTGGGGGGAAAGTGCCACCAAGCTGTGCTGGGATCTTGAAAGTCCTCTCCAAACTGAACTATTCCATGATTACTGTTTTTACAGATCCCCATGCCAAGACCCAGCAAATGTCCAACAGCAGCTCCATCAGCCACTTCCTCCTGCTGGTGTTGCCCAGAACGAAGTTAAAACACAAACTAACAAGGAGTAAGTTTATGTCGTGCTTTATTCGGGGCCCGGGGACCTGGGGACCAACGTCCCAAATCAGGATTCCCAAAGACCCTCATCAAGACTCAGGTTTTATACCTTTTTACAAAGATTACTTCATCATACTACGTGACAAACAGAAAATTTCTTTGATAAAGCAATGACGTTCAGCTACTAGGTAACAGACTTCTAAAGTAATAAATTCTACATGCTTGTCTTATTTAAAACTATAGGTTAATTACCAAAATTTACCTTCCCCCGTCACTAGACCCCCTCCTAGTAATATTTCAAACTTTATCTTTAAGATGATTTTCCCTTTCAGCATGTTCTTCATGCTTTGCTAATCCCTTTGATTATTGTTTCCACAGACCCAGCACCTTCCCAGGCTACCTTCTCAAGGCCTAGTGCCCTAATGCTAGCCAAGAAGCCTTAGCATAACTACTGCTATATGATTTTCTGATATTTTGGTAACATTTCCCGCTTTTGAGCATTCTTCAAAAATCTTCTTTGCAAGGATGCTCAATTCTTCAAGTTGTGGTTTCAACATACGGCAGGCGAGCAGTTCTTCTAGAAGTTGGAGCCATTACTTCACTTCGGGTTACTGCTTTCATGATCTTCTGGGTATGAGTTCCTCCCCGGATAATCATTCCCAGAAGGCACCTGTATGAGATTACTACTACAATAATGATTATTACAATCATGATCATATATTGTATCACTGAAGAGATCCAACCAGAGATCTGGATTCCAAATGAGCTAAATAAAGCTCCAACCCAATTATGTTCTGCCTCCTTCTCTACCTCCTGGACTTTTGATTCAATTTGGTCTAATTGGCTAATATCCCTCTCTACTTCGGTAGTCACATTTGGGATGTGTATACAGCAATGGTCATCCTTACCCTTCAAATACCCACACACCCCATGTTCCTTGAGTAATATCATATCCAATGCCATACGATTCTGTACTGTCATCCTTGTGGTTGCCTGTAACTGCAAATTAACATCTTTGAATCCTTTTTTGGTGACTGCAGCCAGTCTTTCGGTTTGTCCCATTAACTTATATAACATTTCTCTATTACGATAAGTTGAAATTTGGGCAAACAAAGATTCTAATACCCACCCGAATTTTACTCCTCCTGATGGTTCATGCCACTCATCCTCAGGACCTAACTCATCTCCGGTTTCTCGTCAGGTCCGTCCTTTCATTTCCTCACTTGTTAATTTTGACTGTCTCCGAAATGGACATAAAGTAGGTACCCCTAAGGTTATCTGAGTGACAGGACCATCTATGGGCATGTGAGTAGTCCATTGTCCATGTCCCATAATCCAAACTAAATTCCCTGGGCTCCTAACCATTGTATTTTTGCAATCCAATTGATTTGTCCCTTTTAAGGTTCCTTTAATAGTATGGTTATATCCTCGACATTCACATCCCCATTTCAATAATATTAACACCGGTACTAATCCGATTTGGTGTTCTGGACTATCACATGTAAACACTTGTGTGCAGTTCCAATTCCCTAATTGCTCCTTCCCTTTCCGATGAGCCGAGTCTCCCCTTACGACCCTCCCATAAGTTTGATTTTTCAAACCTTTCCATTCTATACACCATCCTATGTCCCCTAAGTAACTATATGTCTCCAGTAAGCTTGGTCCCCAAATGGCCTGCCAATTTTCCCACTGAACTTTATTTTCTTGACATACCATCTCATAATAATGCTCTACAATAGATTGATCAGTTTTCCGGATCTCATCATATTCACACCATCCCACGTCCTTAAATCTACCTATCTTTGTAAAAATCGAATTTGGAAGTGCTTTACAATCTGCACGTTGTCCTGGAGTTGACCACTGTTTCCGAACCACTGTCAGCCATTCTACTGTTTTAGTTCGATTGTGTAATTCATTCCTACATTCCCGGGTCCTGTTCTTTACCATGGTTGGCATATTTGTCACAGGGATTACTCCCCATGGTATAGGATCTCCAGCAGCGTGTGGTAAAGGTAGACAAGCCGTAATGGTTGTTACATTCTGAATTTGACCAAAATCCCTTATGAGTCCTAGTACCAAATTTTCCTGATCAGCACTTCTGACTAAATGGTCAATTTCTGGTGTTTGTCTAGTCACTCTTGTCTCCGTCTCCCAGATAGACACGGTTATTGTCCCCATCCCCCACCATTCATCATGGGCTATCCAACAAATGTAATTTCCTTCATCTACCCCCCCCTGCACATCCTTGATAGTCAGAGTCAACAACTCCGGTCTTTCCTGTAGTTTGTATTTTTCCCCAGAAACCAAATTTCTCTTGAACCACCATCCGTAATCCGAAAACTTTCTTCCGATTCCAAGTTACAACTGAGAATGACATCTCTCCCTCTGACAGCTTTATAGACACTATGTTGAGGGTGTATCCCTACATTTGTATGTGGTCTGGCTTCCACTTTCCTTAACCCATAATTTCCATTAGTCCCACAGGACACTACACACAAATATTGTTCTTCTGTCTCCCCTATTCGAGGATTAGTGATATTCAACCATCCTTTTCCTGTCATTCCTTCCAACCACCAGCTTGTCTCTTTTGTTTGACTTTCCCATCCTTGTTCTTGATTCCGTTTCCACCATTTGACCTGAATCTTCCACCTATAAACCTTTTCTAACCTGAACATACAGCTTATCCGCAACGGAGGGCCATCCCATATATCTACTCGGGTACTTACGGGTATTACTGATATTGGATAATCTCTGACCGCTGCCTCATCCTCAGCCAAAACCTTTACTTCAAAATCCCCATATGCAAAACTGTTTCTTATCCAAACGATACAAGCAAATTGACCACCTTGATGTCTCTGAATGCCAGGTATTTGAAGGGTAGTATTTCCTCTTTGCTGATTCTCCTCCCAAAATTTTGTGACTCCGTCCTTTATTACCTTTCCTGATCGTCTCCATCCGGCAATTATGTCAGTGAATCCAGCTCCCTGATTGTCAGAAAATAGACACGTTAATTTCAGAGTAGCATTTTCAGGTATTACCACTAAAGGCTCAGGAACATCCACTACCACAAAAGCATTTGACAGATATGCAATATACAAAAACACAGTTATCAGTGCTTTGCTCTGAACACCATTCGGGTGGCAGATAGCGGTTGCACCTCCCATTTCGACGGGACCTTCTTTACACGGGTATAGTGTATCCAACTGTCGATCCCTTCGACCTTCACTGCGGTGTAAGTTGTCATTATCACCTGGTGAGGACCGTCCCATGTTTCTTTTAATGGCTCAGCGTTCCAATTCTTCACACACACCTGATCTCCGGGAACAATGTCGTGAACGGGATTTTCCAACGGCAATGGGCGGTTCCACTGCAGAGCTCCTCGGATGGCTGTAAGAGTTTTGTTTAGTGACAGCACATAGTTCATCAACACTTGATCTCCTACCAAATGAGGGTTTCCCTGATAGGTGGATGCATGGTAAGGTTTGCCATACAGAATCTCGTATGGGCTTACACCAACTTTCTCCCTCGGTTTGATTCTTATTCTTAGTAGGGCCAGTGGTAAAGCTTGTGGCCACTGGATTTTGGCCTCCTGGCATATTTTCTTGATCTGCCCTTTTAGTGTCTGATTCATCCTCTCTACCTGTCCACTCGATTGAGGCCTCCACGGAGTATGTAAGTTCCACATGATTCCCAACATCCTAGCTATCTCCTGCACAATTCCTGCCACAAAATGAGGACCCCTGTCTGATGATAGCCCTAATGGCACCCCAAATCTAGGGATTATTTCTCTCAATAACGTTTTAACTACTTCTTTAGCCTGATTTGTTCTGCAAGGGAAAGCTTCTGGCCATCCCGAAAAGGTACACACATAGACCAACAAATATTTATACCCCTGTGCTTTAGGTAACTCAGAAAAGTCTACTTGCCAATAGTCTCCAGGCTGTGGTCCAATTTGTATTTTACCCATTTGCAGCTGTTTTCTTACCACCGGATTGTTCTTAATACACAAAGGGCACATAGCATTGATCCTTTTAGCCATTGTTAGCATCTGGTTAGAGATTATCTCATTTTTCAAGAATTTTGTCAGCGCCTCTGCTCCCCAATGGCATTTATTATGTTCTATTTCCAAAACTGTTTTCATGATCCTCTGAGGCAGTACCACCTGTCCAGTAGAAGTTACATACCATCCTCTTAAATTTTTCCGAGCTTGAACAAATGCTGCCAATTTTTCATCATCTGGCGAGTAGAGGGGTCGTTGATCCATAAACAGTGTGGCTGGATTGATTCGTGTGGGCAGTAATACCAACTGAGTCCATACCTCTCGGGCTGCCTGCTTGGCCGTCCGGTCTGCCAACTGGTTCCCTTGGAATGCTTTCCCTTCCTCGTTTCGGTGTCCTCTCACATGCATCACCGCAACAGCCTGTGACTTATGGATAGCTTCTAAAAGAGCTTTTACTTCTTCCCGGTGTTTAATTAATGATCCTTGGGAATTCAGCAGGCCCCTCTCTTTCCAAATGGCACCATGTACATGTACCACCCCAAAGGCGTATTTAGAATCTGTCCATATGTTTACCCTCTTCCCTTGACTTAATATGAGAGCACGTGTTAGGGCCCAGACTTCAGCCTTCTGGGCCGAGGTCCCAGGAGGCAAAACTTTGGCCTCTATCACTTGTTGCAAGGTGACCACCGCATACCCAGCATACCTGGTTCCATTCTCCACAAAGCTTGATCCGTCCGTGAACAGTTCCCAATCGGGATTCTCCAAGGGCTCATCTTTTAAGTCCTTTCGGCTGGCATATACTTGCTCAATGACTTCCACACAGTCACGTGCCAGTTCTCCAGTTTCCTCTTCTGCTCTTAAGAATTCTGCTGGGTTAAGATGATTAGTCGATTTTAATTCAATATCATCCTGCTCTCTCAGCAATGCCTGGTATTGTAACATCCGGCTTGAGGATAACCAATGCCCCCCTTTTTGTTCTAAAACAGTCAACACCATATGGGGAACGTATACCTCCATTTTTCTTCCAAGAGTTAATTTCCTGGCTTCTTGTATCAATAGTACTGTTGCGGCCACTGCTCTCAAGCATCCTGGCCATCCATCACTAACTGAGTCCAATTGTTTGGAAAAGTATCCTACCGGGCGTTTCCATGATCCCAATTTTTGGGTGAGCACTCCTAATGCCAATTTCTGCCTCTCGGTCACATAGAGTTGAAAATCTTTATTGAGGTCAGGCAATCCCAGTGCCGGAGCTTCTCTCAGTGCCTGTTTGAGGGCCTGGAATGCTTTTTCCTCAATCTTGCCCCATTTCAGTTCGGGATTTTTCACAGCCTCGTAGAGAGGTTTGGCCTTTAATCCAAAATCAGGGATCTACAACCTGCACCACCCCACCATTCCCAAGAATGACCTCAATTCTTGATGATTTCGTGGGGTCGGGATAGCACAGATAGTCTGAATTCGATTGACCCCCAACTTACGCACTCCTTGAGAAATTTCACATCCTAAGTAGATAACTTGTGGTCTTACCAGTTGCGCTTTTTCTTTGGACACCCGGTATCCAGCCTGACCTTGCATGTTCAGCAGATCGATGGTCAACTTCAAACAAATCTCCTTATCTGCAGTAGCAAGAAAAATATCATCTACATATTGCAAAATCACAAATGAGAAAGGTGACTCCTTTACCTGTGTTGTCTTCCATTCTTCTAATTCCCGAGCCAATTGATTCCCAAATATTGTAGGTGAGTTTTTGAATCCTTGAGGCAGACGACACCAAGTGAGTTGTTTCTTCCTCCCTGTCTCTGGGTCTTCCCACTCGAAAGCAAAATATTTCCTGCTTTGAAATGCCAAAGGGATGCAGAAGAACGCGTCCTTTAAATCAATTACTGAGAACCACTGATGTGGAGGTGGGCAGAGCCCCGGCTGCTCTGCCCTGGAGGTAGCCAAGCTGAGGAGTCAAGGAAGAATTTCGCAACTTCAGCCAGAGCACCTAAGAAAAAGACAAACCTCCTAGCCATGGCGACCTGGCTGGAGACCCACAAGCCCCCTCGGGATTTTATGTAGATCTGTTACAATTGATTGGTTCTGTACCCTTTTCCTCCCACCCTGGTGTCCCATAAAAACCCCTGAGTTTCCTCTGGTCGGCAGAGGTTCCTCATCCCTGGATCCCTTTCGCTGGTGCCCTCTCAATAAAGTACCACCTGCGGAAATTCCATACGAGACCTCTCTCTCTCTCACCACGACCAGCTAAAAGAGGTGCTAACTCGCAAGGGCATGAGCTAAGAGCACTGAGCTGAAATCACTGAAAGCTGAAATCACTGAGCTGAAAAATCACTGCTCTGCCCGATGCTGAGAAGCCCCTCTACCCAGCTGAGGAGCGCCCTGACCCCCCAAGGAGCTGTTTCTAGCGAGACATCCTTTGGGGTGGCTGTGGCTCTCTGGGTCCCAAGCGGCGGACCCCATCCACCAGCTGGCATATCTGGCGCCCGAACCGCCTCTGGATTCTGGACCCCCGGCATTCCAGTGGAAAAGCTGCGCCCCTTTGAGGGCTGAAAACAGCTGATTCGAGTGCTACCTCCTGGACCAGCCTTCGCTACGTTCTAGTACCGATCCTGACCAGGAAATTTCGCGACCCTCGATCGTCCACCCACCCTGAGGAGCGAATTTTGGCCGGTAACCACGCAGTTAGACAATTTGGACGCAGCCTCTAGGTAAGTATAAGCGCTTCTCATATTCGCGTCCCTTTTCTATTTTTTTTTTTCTTTTTTTTTTCTCTCTTTTTTCTGCTGCGTGGGGCATAGAAACCTTTTAGCATGGGGAACAAGCTTGTTAGAACACCCTACCCCCGAGAGAGATATATATCCTGTCCTTAAAAATACCCTTCTTGAAAATCTATGTAAGAAAAAACTTCCAAGAAAAAACCTCAAACGTTTCACTACCTGGCTAAAACAAAACTTTCCTGATATAACGATTGATTCTCTATCCTCTAACTTCTTCTGGGATGAAGTCGGGAAAAAGCTCTATAACACGCAGACTGCGGGGGACTTCTCTGTTGCATACTTTTATCCTGTCTTTCACACTATTGCTAAAACTGTAGAAAACAAAAAAAAACTGCGTCTCCTTTTCTCCCGCCCCCACTGGCAAAACCGGTTTGCCTTCTCCCGGGCCGGGGCCACTCTATTCACTCTATCCCCCAGCCTATACACATGCTAATGACCCGGCGATTACCGAGGAATCCGCGCCTCCTCTCCCCCCGCCTCCCGCCTCGGCAGCGCGGCCGACGGACGCGCTCCGCCCCGCCCCTGGCCCCGCCCCTGGCCCCGCCCCTGCGCCCGAGCCGGCAGTCCCGACCCCGCCCCCCAGCCCTGACACCGCGTGTACCCCGCCCCTCCCGCCCCCGCTGCCCGCCGCCGCCACGCCCCCCCTCGCGCCGGCGCCGATCCACCCCGCCCCCAGCGCCCCCCCGCTCTCCGCCCACCCCGCGGCTCCGGCGGTGCCAGCCACAGGCACCTCCCCGGCAAAGACCGCCCCGCCGGCTCCGCCGCCGTCCGCACAGACCCCGAGCGCGGCACCCACGCCGCCTCAGCGCTACCCCGCAACCACCCTCGATCCTGCCGACCCCCGCTGCTCACACCTCCCACGCGGCAGAGCAGCCGCAGCCGCGTGTGCATGCTCCCTCCGCGGTCCCGTGCTGCGCGCCCCCCCCCGGCCCGGACATCCCGGGTCCTGCAGACGGCTCCTGCCACCTCTCTCTCCCCCTCCCCCTCCCTCCAACCGCAGCAGTGACCACGGGAGCCGCAGACCCCTGCTGCCATCCCTTTCCCCCCCCACCCCACTCAACGTTCTACATGCTGCTGTCACACGGAACCCCCCCACCGCCGCGACCCCCTCCCTTCCCATCACCCCAGACACCCCTCTCCCCCCACCCCGCCTCCCCTGCCCAATGAAAAGCCGGCATCCCGAATTCGCCGTGCAAAAGTTCCTGCTACAACATATTCATCCTCTGATAGCACCCCATCAGATTCGGACTCTGATTCAGATGACCATTGGGTACAGACACGTAGGCAAGCAACACAGGCAAGGGACTGGGAGATAGCCCAAAACATCACAGCTTTCCCTGTCATATTAGGAAAAGGCAAAAGAGGAGGCTCTTCACACATAAAGACATGGGACCCTATCCCTTACAAGGAACTCAAAGAACTCTGTACAGCAGCAAAAGAACATGGTAGAAGTTCTCACTTCTTTAAAAATCTGCTGGAAGCTACCTTCTCTGCTTACACATTTGTACCACATGATATTAAAAATATTATCAACTGCCTTCTTACCCCTACTGAATACATGTTATGGGAAAGACGGTGGAAAAAACAATTAAAAACATTATCAGACACCTATCATAATGATCCAAATCAGAGGAACCTAACAATTCAGCAACTTGCTGGAGAAGGTGACCTCCAAAAGCCCCTAGAACAAGCAAACACGCTGCCTGAAGCAGCTCTACAAGACATAGCTAATGCTGCAAAGACGTCACTGCTCCTCACACCTGATGACTCTGTTCCTACACAACATTTTTCTAATATCAAGCAGGCAGTAAATGAAAGCTTTGTCCAATTTATAGACAGACTTAAATTAAGCCTGGAAAAACAGATAGAAAGCCCAGAGGGGCGAAAAGAACTTTTAACAAAACTTGCTATGACTAATGCAAATGAACAATGTAAAACTATTTTAAGAGCTTTGCCCTTAGATACTGAACCAACTATTGAACAGATGGTTGAAAGCTGCACACGCTACGCATCCACGGAGAACAACATGACCCAGGCAGTTTTCAAAGGTATTGTAGATGGAGTTTCTGGTGCGTTTGCAGTAGCACTGTCGAAGGAGAATTCCCGTTGTTTCCTGTGTGGAGAACTCAGACATTTTATCAAGACGTGTCCAGAGAAATCACCCATCCAGGACCGTCGCATCCAGAGGTACCAGAGACCCCAGCAGTACCAGCAGCATCCGGGAAACTCCCAGCAGGGCGCGGTCAGGCCCCGCGTCCGAACAACAAATCAAAGGCCACACCATCCCACCCAAGAGCCGAGAGAGTGGAGACATCGCGGCACACCATCCCAGGGGAACCCAGAACACATGAGAAGGACCCAACATACGGACCCTCACAGACGGGAACACGTCGCCAGTTGGTAACATCGCTGTCTATTAACCTTGTCGAGAAATGTTTTTATCGTATCCCCACAGGAAAATACGGACCCCCAGGAGGCCCGTCGGACATCCTTATCCTGAGTGACACCTTCTGAGGCCCAGAGCAAATTTCTGTACTGCCGGAAATACAAACTGTGCTTCCTGGACAAGAAATTCTTGTTCAGCTTTGCTGCACGGACCCTCCCTTTTTTCTTTCACAGGGAACACTGATAGCACAAGCATTCCTGCTTCCACAGAACCACCCGGAACAGCTCCCACTCAACCCGACAGTGATGTGGGCACAGATTGTGGGCCCAAATAGGCCAATCATCGAGTGCATCTTGTTCTGCAAAGGAGAGAGTCCACCGACCAGGTCTGCTCGACACAGGCGCGGACATTAGCATCCTGGCCCGCTCTGAGTGGCCAGACAACTGGGAACTGGAGCCAGTGGCAGGTGTAATCTCTGGGATTGGTGGAGCTGCTGTTTCCATGAGAAGCAAACACAATGTTGTCATCAAAGGACCCAAGGGCAAGATGGCAACCACCCGGCCTTACGTGGTAAGGGCCCCCATCACCCTATGGGGACGAGACCTCCTATCCCAGTGGGGGGCGTCCATCCGAATCTCCAACCAGGATTTCTGATCGGGGCCACTGAGAGAAGCGCGCCACCAGCCACTCCCCAGCTTACCTGGAAAAGTGATACACCGACCTGGACTGAGAAGTGGCCCCTGTCAAAAGAAAAACTGCGCGCACTAAAGAACCTGGTAGAGGAGCAACTTGCCAAAGGACATATCACTGAGACAACCAGTGCCTGGAACTCTCCCATTTTTGTCCTAAAAAAGCCCGGCACAGACAAATGGAGATTACTCCAAGATCTACGCAAAATTAATGAACTCATTGAAGACATGGGACCCCTCCAACCCGGCCTACCCTCACCATCGATGCTGCCCCGAGATTGGATGCTTACCATCATTGATATAAAGGACTGTTTCTTCCATATCCCGCTTCACCCACAGGACGCTCCACGGTTTGCCTTCTCTGTTCCATCTCTCAGCCAACAAGCCCCGCTCAAGAGATACCACTGGCTGGTCCTTCCACAAGGAATGAAGGCATCGCCATCGCTATGCCAATGGTACGTTGCACACATCCTGTCTCCCATAAGGACCCTACTCCCAGAAGCAATAATCCACCACTATATGGACGATATCCTAATCTGTGCGGCAGAAAAAACCTACCTGGGCAAAACTGTTAAAAAGACCATTGAAACCATAGAAGCAGCAGGATTTGAGATTCGTGAGGACAAAGTGCAGTACACCAGCCCATGGAAGTACCTCGGCCTCCTTATCCGCGAGAGGACCATCGTACCCCAGCAACTCACCATCCGAGACAACCCAAAGACTCTAAGGGACTTGCACAGCCTGTGTGGATCTATAAATTGGATACGCCCCCTGCTGGGGGTCACAACAGAAGACCTCGCCCCCCTCTTCAATCTTCTCCGGGGCAATGAGAGCATGAACTCTCCCTGCACCCTCACGCCAGAAGCCCGAGACTCCATCGCCAGAGTCCAGGAAGCCCTGTCTTCACGTCAAGCCCATCGCATTGAGCCTAGCTTGCCTCTCCTGTTTGCTGTTTTGGGCAAAGCCCCTCGATTTCATGGACTGATCTTCCAATGGGACTCCCAACTCAGAGACCCTCTGCTGATACTCGAATGGATCTTTACAAACAACCAACCCACAAAGACAATCACCACCTTCCAAGATATAATAGCATATTTAATAAAAAAGGCCAGGACTCGCATCCATTCACTTGCAGGGTGTGAGTTCGCATGCATATACTTGCCATTAACTGCTGGTAATCTAGAGGATTTGCTTCAGACCAATGAGAGCCTCCAGTTCGCCCTAGATAGCTACACAGGAAGAATTTCCATTCACATGCTAAAACACAGACTTTTCAATCGCGATGTAGCCTTCCATCTGACCCCAAAGTTAGTACAGAGCCGGTCACCCTTGGAAGCCATAACTGTCTTCACAGATGGCTCCGGATCATCCCACAAATCAGTAATGACTTGGCAGAACCCAAAGACTCGAGAATGGGAGTCCGACATCCAAATAGTGGATGGATCTCCACAAATCGCAGAACTAGCTGCTGTTGTCAGAACCTTTGAGAAATTCAAAAATGAACCTTTAAATTTAGTCACAGATTCAGCCTATGTTGCTGGCATAGCTATGAGAGCTGAACATGCTCTCCTCAAAGAAGTCCCTAATCCAAAATTATACCAATTAATTTCTACACTCATTCATTTAATCTCCCACAGAAAACAGCCCTACCATATCATGCATGTAAGATCGCACACTGACCTTCCTGGTCCCATTGCAGAAGGGAACAGGAAAGCAGATGCGCTGGCCATGCCAGCAGAGATTGCAAATGTCCCTGACGTCTTTGCCCAGGCAAAACTGTCACACACGTTCTATCACCAAAATGTACCTGCCCTCATCAGGATGGTCAAGCTCTCGAAAGATCAAGCAAGAGCCATCGTCGCAACATGCCCAAACTGCCAAAACTACCAAATACCATCTATGGGTACTGGAGTTAATCCCCGTGGACTGAACAGCTGCCAACTGTGGCAAACTGATGTGACCCACTTCCCATCCTTTGGGAGATCCAAATATGTGCATGTGTCAGTTGACACATTTTCTGGAGCAGTGTTTGCATCGGCTCATGCGGGAGAAAATGCCACCCACACCATCAAACACTTTCTCTTGGCATTCTCCACCCTGGGAGTCCCCAAAGAAATCAAGACAGATAATGGCCCAGCCTATGCCTCCCGAAAACTGAAAGATTTCTTCAATCAGTCGGGGGTAAGACACAAGAGAGGTATACCCAGCAACCCCACAAGGCAAGCCATCATTGAAAGGACTCACCAAACCCTCAAAAGAACCCTCCACCAGCAGCGGAGAGACACAGAAATTCTGTCGCCCCTAGAAAGACTCTGTAAGGCTCTCTATGTCATCAACTTCCTAAACTGTACATCATCAGAGCCTGACCCTCCAATACTCTGCCACTTCTCAAATTCATCCCAAGCTAAGCTCACAGAAAAACCACCAGTGCTGGTAAAGGATCCTGAAACACACCAGATCTTGGGCCCTTTCAAATTGATTACCTGGGGGAGAGGCTATGCCTGTGTCCAACTGCCATCTGGCCCAAAATGATTTCCAGGAAAGAACATTAAACCATACCTGAACCCTGCTAATAATGCTCCCACAAACACAGACAAAAATCCTCCCGAGTCAATCACAAGACCTCCTCAGAACCAGACCAGCTTGGCTTGGAGAAGGAGATGTCGCCGGATGACCCCAGACCAGAAAAGAAACCGTCCCATCACCCGACAGCAGACGAGACAGAGCCGAGCAAGATGCCCAGAAAGAAAAAACCCAAGCCATAGGCCAAAAATAGTCTGTCCAAAAGTTGATCCTCAGTTTACGTGTTTAACACCCCTTCTTGTCACCTCAAATTATTCCCTTCCCTCAATCCCTGCCAAACCTCCCTCCCCCTCTCACCACAAAGCTAATCACTCTTGCTTATATTCCCTCTCAGAAGCCCCATCCCTGTTACCTTTCTTCACACTCAACATCCATCCATGCGAACATACAGAAACTAGAAGGATTAGTAAAAGACATAAAAACAGAAAAGTCTCTGGACTGGGTCGACAACCTCTTTGGACAATGGGGATTGACAGGGTGGGTGGCCTCCTTGGTTAAAAGTGTTTTATGGATTTTCATTGTGATTGTTATCCTATTTGCTTATGTTTTCATGCCTCCTACGCTGCTTTAAAAGAACGGCTGGTGAGGCTTTTTTACTAAATATAAAAGGAGGAGTTGTGGAGGTGGGCGGAGCCCCGGCTGCTCTGCCCTGGAGGGAGCCAAGCTGAGGAGTCAAGGAAGAATTTCACAACTTCAGCCAGAGCACCTAAGACAAAGGCAAACCTCCTAGCTACGGTGACCTGGCTGGAGACCCACAAGCCCCCTCAGGATTTTATGTAGATCTGTTACAATTGATTGGTTCTGTACCCTTTTCCTCCCACCCTGGTGTCCCATAAAAACCCCTGAGTTTCCTCTGGTCGGCAGAGGTTCCTCGTCCCTGGATCCCTTTCGCTGGTACCCTCTCAATAAAGTACCACCTGCGGAAATTCCATACGAGACCTCTCTCTCTCTCACCACAGCCGGCTAAAAGAGGGGCTAACTCACAAGGGCATGAGCTAAGAGCACTGAGCTGAAATCACTGAAAGCTGAAATCACTGAGCTGAAAAATCACTGCTCTGCCTGCCAGATGAGAAGCCCCTCTACCCAGCTGAGGAGCACCCTGACCCCCCAAGGAGCTGTTTGTAGCGAGACATCCTTTGGGGTGGCTGTGGCTCTCTGGGTCCCAAGCGGCGGACCCCATCCACCAGCTGGCATAAATATTTGGGACCACCAAACCAAAAGACCACCAGCCCAGTGTCTTCCCAATGCAGATCACTGGGAATGTAGGTCACCAGGGCTCTGCCCAATGTGGGTCGTCTGAAGCAGGATGATGTTGGAGCAGTGCAGGAAGCTCTTCCCACAGGTGGGCCACCCGCAAGGCTTCCCTTACCAGTGCATCCATTGGTGTCTGTGTCAGGGTCTGCAAACGTATGCGGGGAGCCTGATGGTTCGTTTTGGGATCTCAGAGCGCAAAAGACACAGCGGGGGACAACTCAGTTCATACAACAAAAAATGCACCTTTATTTAGTGCCACCAAAATGCAATAGTAGGGAGAGAAAACAGAGAATAGTAAGGAAGATAAAAAAGAGGGGAAAGGGGATTATAGCTACCAACGTGGAGGGACGAGTCCTCGAGGCCGAGATGCCTATAGACGCGATCTTCTTCAGTGGTGTGTACACGAAAGGGAGCAGGGGTCTCCAGGGTTTTATAGGTTGGTCAAGGTGGGGACCAAAGTGAGTGGCACAAAGCCAAAGCCGGAGCCACCTGTGTTGAGGCAAAGCAAGGGGCCCAGAGCCAAAGCAGGAGCCACCTGCGTCGAGGTTGGGTGCTCAGGGACAAGCTGCACACCGTACGTGCCGTACTCTGGTATGGACAGACCAGTTTGGGCAAGTAGCCTTGGCTCAGTCCACTGTGACCAGTTCCATTGTTCTTGCACTCCGTTCTCATGGAGATGCATATCAGTCCTCCAAGACTTCGCAAACATTCCACCTCAGCCAGGCCAGGGCTCCTTTCAGAGTCTGGGGTCTCAGTCCTCAGTCATTGGAGATGGTCGTGAGGCATATCACATCCTTGGACAGACTCTGACAGTCTGTTAAAGCGAGAGCTCCTGGACAAGCTGTTCCCACATTGCTGATGTTAGCTGTCAAGATCCGCTAATGCAAGCGAGAATCGTGATGGTTCGTTAACTTATCTCAGACTGCAAACAACAACACAGCAGGGATTTCAGTATTCATCAAAACAAATGCACTTTTATTAGTGCAAACATCAAATGTGATAGAAGGATTTGAAGGGAAACAAAGGATAGCAAGAAAAGAGAAAGAGAGGGTTGGTATAGCTACCAATGGTGAGATGAAGTCCTCGTGGTCTGGCCAATAGATCTGTCTTCTTCCATGGAATGATGACAAAGTCTTTGGTTAACTTAGGGGTCCTTATAGTCCCTTCCAAAGCAACAGGCAGTTGGCCAAAAGGTGGGGAAATCTTTACGGTGTGTTTGTTTCCAGAACTCGGAACAGGTCAGCTGTCAGCAAGTGCAGTGTTAACACAGAGCGGTACGGCCATCATCGAGTGCAGTCAATTCACCGTGACTTGCCCATTGTTTCTGCTCAGGTTCTGATGTTCCAAAGGAAATGCGTGCTAGGTTTCTCCATTGAACACACTTGCAGGCAACAGTTGGCAAATGTCCCACCTCAGCCAGGCCAGCACTCCTGTGTTGGGGTTTTAGAGTCCTTTTAGGGGTTTTGGTCTCGGTTCTTGACGATGGTCGTGAGGCAGATGAGGGATCTTTGGACCGTCTCTTACATTAACGTAGGAAATACATAATCACAGAATGATTATATGTGGTGCTTTATTGAAGAGCTCTGGGAGTCGGGGTACAGACACAAATCCAACTCCAGTGAGGGCTCAGAAGGTGTACAGTCTTATACCCTTATACAACTCTATGTTAATCATTAAGCTCCCCATTGTTCTGTTGTGTACACCCAAGCATGAATTTTGGTAAATATCTTCCCTTGTGATTCTCACGATTATGGTTTAAGGAAATAATCACATTCAGCTACCAACAATCGTTACAATTATATCATCTATCATATGATAATTAGGTACAGTTTCACCTAACCTAGCAGAGAATAGCTTTATTTGTAAGATACATAGGCCTAAGTACAAATCATCCTAATGCTCCCTCCCCTCTGATTACCCAGGCAAAGTTATATTTGATTTGGTTAAAACAATAATAGCATGAAAGCCACATCCTGGTTACAGTGAAGCTGATGTTCTATTCCCCAGATTTGCAGCTGCAGAAATCATTTTAATTTTGACCCTATACACTATCACTGACACTCATTGGGCCATTTCTGGTTTAGATCCTCTGGTGGTGGTTCAAGTGGGAGCTTCTGGTGAGGATCATCCCACATTCCCCACACTCATAGGGCCTCTCCCCAGTGTGGATGAGCCAGTGGCTGATGAGGTGGGCTTTGTGCTTGAAGCCCTTCTTGCAGTCGGGGCAGTGGGAAGGGGGTCTCCTCTGTGTGAATGTGCTGATGCACGGGGACATCTGAGTTGGTCTGAGACCTCTTCCTCCACTGGGGCACCCATACGGCGATTCTCTGGTGTGGATGCATTGGTGGAGGATCAGGTGGACTTCTGGCTGAAGCTCTTCCCACACTCCCCATACTTGTATGGTCTTTCCTCAGCGTGGATGTTCAGGTGCCAGATCAAATGGGGGTGGTGGCTGAACCCCTTCCCACATTGCTCACACTCGTAGGGCCGTGGCCTGGTGTGGATCCTCTGGTGCAGGAGGAGCTCTGAGCTGGTATGAAACCTCTTCTGACACTCGTAGGGTCTCTCCCTGGTGTGGATCATTCGGTGGATGATCAGTTGGGACTTCCAGATGAAGCCCTTCCCCACACCTGTATAGCCTTTCCTCAGTGTGGATGTTCTGGTCAAGTTGGAGCTGTGGCAGAAGCTCTTCCCACATTGCTCACACTCATAGGGCCATTCCCTGGTGTGGATCATCTGGTGACAGATCTGGTGAGAGCTCTGGCTGAAGCTCATCCCACATACCCCACACTTGTAGGGCCATTCCCTGGTGTGGATCATCTGGTGCTGGATCAGGTGGGAGGTGCAGCTGAAGCTCTGTCCACCTTCCGTGCACAGGATGGGTCTTTCCTCCTAAGAGCACCCTGGGATGGGTTTGGAGCCCATCCTCATTTGGGATCTCTGGGGCTTTTTCTCCCCGTTGGATTCCTGTGCTGTGGAGCCGCTCAAAACAGCCTCTTCCACGAGGTTCTGCCATGAGGATTTGTCTTCCCTGGTCTCCATCCTCAGCTCCTTGTCTGGGGGAGGAAGGACAAGGACAGGATGGGATTTGCCTCCGTGCCACAGGGAAGGGGAAGGAGAACCCCCCAGTGCATCCCCAGGCAGGACGGCATCAGCAGTGGGGTTGTCCTGCAGCCAGGGGCCATGCTGGGCTGGGAGATGGAGGAGGACAGATGGGGAAAGGGGCACTGACTTCCTCCTCACCTGCCTGGTTATCCCGGGGCATCTTCCTCTTCCTTGTAGCCTAGAATAAAAAACTAAAGATTAGACTGTTGGGGAAGATGAATCAGGGAAACCTTATAAATATGATTGCTTAGCAAAAGATTTTGAAAATATGAAACCTATAATCGAAATAGAAATGAAAGCTGACTTTGAGTTGTAGGATACTGAGTCTTAGTTACTATATAACCTGAAAACAATAGTCTAGCTAGCTGAAGGAGAATCCCTTTTGACTGAACAATACCTTTCTGCTGGCTAAGGGATCCAAAGGTCAATGTAGCAAAACAGAAGTCTAAAGAGTAGTTTTTAGAGTTTAAAATATAACACAGTATGGTAATATAGTAGTTCTTATAGGCTGTATGTAGATTCTATAGGATTTTGTGTCTTGTATTGGTTGGTCACTGTAAATTAGAATATTTATCACAAAAGAAGATATAATGTATTGTAACAAGGACCTCGTGCTCTTACCTCTCCTCTGAACTCATCTCTTACCCTTCCTGTTCCCCCTACTTTTGCTCTCTCTTGTTCTCTTCCCCCTGCCACCTTGCTCTCTCGCTCCCTTCTCTCAGCTCTCATCCTGCTGTTCTTTCTCCCTCTCTCTTTGGGACTTCCCTTCAGCCCAGGCTGGTGGCTGAAGACAAGGCCCTTTTACCCACGACCCTTGCAATAAAACCACATGTTCTAGAATATACAGGTCAGCAGAATTCCTTGTCCTAGCCGTCCGCGGAT
>NW_027077126.1:0-23912 GCF_009819655.1 Sylvia atricapilla | reverse complement strand
GATTCTCATTAATCAACGATGGCCACTGATGGTCACTGAGGGTCATTGATGGTCACTGATGGTCATTGATGGTCACCGATGGCCATTGATGGTCACTGATATTCACTGATGGTCACTGATGGTCACTGATGGCCATTGATGGTCACTGATGCTCACTAATCATTGATGGTCACTGATGGTCTCTGTTGGTCACTGATGGCCGTTGATGCTCACTTATGGTCATTGATGGTCATTGATGGTCATTGATGGTCATTAATCATTGATTGTCACTGATGGTCAGTTATGGTCAGTGATGGTCACTGATGGTCATCGATGGACATTGATGGTCAGTGATGGTCATTAATCATTGATGGTCATTGATGGTCAATCATGGCCACTTTTGGTCACTGATGGTCACTGATGGCCATTTTAGTCACTGATGGTCATTGATGGTCATTGATTATCACTGATGTTTATTAATCATTCATGGTCACTGATGGTCACTGATGGTCACTGATGGCCGTTGATGGTCACTGATGGTCACTGATGGTCACTGATGGTCACTGATGGTCACAGATGGATATTGATGGCCATTGATGATCATTAATCATTGATGCTCAGTGATGGTCTGTTATGCTCACTGATGGTCACTGATGGTCATCGATGGACATTGATGGTCAGTGATGGTCATTAATCATTGATGGTCATTGATGGTCACTGATGGCCACTTTTGTTCACTGATTGTCACTGGTGGCCACTTTTAGTCACTGATGGTCATTGATGGTCATTGACGGTCACTGATGGTCATTGATGGCCATTGATGGTCAATGATGGTCACTGATGGTCATTGATTGTCATTGATCGTCATTGATGGTCATTGATGGTCCTTTATGGTCACTGATCGTCACTGATGGCCATTGATGGACACTGATGTTCGCTTATGGTGACTGATGGTCATTAATGGCCATTGATGGTCACTGATGTTCACTGATGGTCACTGATGCTCAGTGATGGTCAATGATGGTCATTGATGGTCATTATTCATTGATGGTCACTGATGGTCAGTTATGGTCACTGATGGTCACTGATGGTCGCTGATGGTCATCCATGGACATTGATGTTCAGTGATGGTCTTTAATCATTGATGGTCATTGATGGTCACTGATGGCCACTTTTGGTCACTGATGGTCACTGATCGCCACTTTTAGTCACTGATGCTCATTGATGGTCATTGACGGTCACTGATGGTCATTGATGGCCATTGATGGTCACTGATGGTCACTGATGGTCATTGATGCTCACTGATGGTCATTGATGGTCATTGATGGTCATTGATGGTCATTAATCATTGATGGTCACTGATGGTCAGTTATGGTTAGTTATGGTCACTGATGGTCATCGATGGACTTTGATGGTTACTGATGGTCTTTAATCATTGATGGTCATTGATGGTCACTGATGGCCACTTTTGGTCACTGATGGTCACTGATGGCCACTTTTAGTCACTGATGGTCACTGATGGTCATTGACGGTCCCTGAGGGTCATTGATGGTCACTCATGGCCATTGATGGTCACTGATGGTCATTTATTGTCATTGATGGCCACTGATAGTCACTAAGAGTCACTGATTGTTTCTGATGGCCATTGATGGTCACTGATGCTCATTAATCAATGATGGCCACTGATGGTCACTGATGGTCACTGATGGACAGTTATGGTCACTGATGGTCACTGATGGACAGTTATGGTCACTGATGGTCAGTGATGGTCATTAATCATTGATGGTCACTGATGGTCAGTTATGGTCACTGATGGTCACTGATGGTCACTGATGGTCATCGATGGACATTGATGGTCAGTGATGGTCTTTAATCATTGATGGTCATTGATGGTCACTGATGGCCACTTTATGTCACTGATGGTCACTGATGGCCACTTTTAGTCACTGATTGTCACTGATGGTCATTGACGGTCCCTGATGGTCATTGATGGTCACTCATGGCCATTGATGGTCACTGATGGTCATTGATTGTCATTGATGGCCACTGATGGTCACTGATAGTCACTGATTTTTATTGATGGTCATTGATGGTCACTGATGCTCATTAATCAATGATGGCCACTGATGGTCACTGATGGTCATCGATGGAAATTGATGGTCACTGATGCTCATTAATCATTGATGGTCACTGATGGTCAGTTATGGTCACTGATGGTCATCGATGTACATTGATGGTCAGTGATGGTCATTAATCATTGATGGTCATTGATGGTCACTGATGGCCACTTTTGGTCACTGATGGTCACTGATGGCCACTTTTAGTCACTGATGGTCATTAATGGTCATTGATGGTCACTGATGCTCATTAATCATTGATGGTCACTGATGGTCAGTTATGGTCACTGATGGTCATCGATGGACATTGATGGTCAGTGATGGTCATTAATCATTGATGGTCATTGATGGACACTGATGGCCACTTTTGGTCACTGATGGTCACTGATGGCCATTTTTAGTCAATGATGGTCATTGATGGTCATTGATTGTCACTGATGCTCATTAATCATTGATGGTCACTGATGGTCACTGATGGTCCCTGATGGCCATTGATGGTCACTGATGGTCACTGATGGTCAGTTATGGTCACTGATCGTCACTGATGGTCATTGATTGTCACTGATGGTCACTGATGGTCATTGATGATCATTGATGGCAATTGATGGTCACAGATAGTCACTGATGGCCACTTTTGCTCACTGATGGTCACTGATGGTAATTGATGGCCACTGATGGTTATTAATCATTGATGGTTTTTGATGGTCACTGATGGCCAATTTTGGTCACTGATGGTCACTGATGGCCATAGATGGTCATCGACGGTCACTGATGGCCATTGATGGTCACTGATGGTCATTGATGGTCGTTGATGGTCACTGATGTTCATGGATGCTCATTGATGGTCACTGATAACCATTGATTGTCACTGATGGTCTTCGATGGTCACTGATGGTTACTGATGGCCACTTTTAGTCACTGATGGTCATTGCTGGGCATTGACGGTCACTGATGGTCATTGATGGTCACTGATGGTCATTGATTGTCACTGATGGTCACTGATTTTCATTGATGGTCATTGATTGACACTGATGGTGATTGATCGCCATAGATGGTCACTGATGATCATTGATACTCACTGATGGTCATTGATAGTCATTGATGGCCATTGATGGTCACTGATGCTCATTAATCATTGATGGTCACTGATGGTCATTGATGGTCACTGATGGTTATTGATGGTCACTGATGGTCATTGAAGGTCATTGATGGGCATCGATGGTCACTGATGGTCACTGATGATCATTGATGGTCACTGATGGTTTTTTGATAAACACTGATGGCCATTAATGGTCACTGATGCTCATTAATCATTGATTGCCACTGATGGTCACTGATGGTCACTGCTGGCCGTTGATGGTCACTGATGGCCACTTTTAGTCACTGATGGCCACTTTTGGTCACTGATGGTCACTGATGGCCACTTTTAGTCACTGATGGTCATTGATGGTCATTGATTTTCACTGATGCTCATTAATCATTGATGGTCACTGATGGTCACTGATGGTCACTGATGGCCGTTGATGGTCACTGATGGTCACTGATGGTAACTGATGGTCACTGATGGCCATTGATGGCCATTGATGAACATTGATGGTCCTTTATGGTCACTGATGGTCACTGATGGCCATTGATGGACACTGAGGGTCGGTTTTGGTCACTGATGGTCTTTGATGGTCATTGATGGTCACTGATGGTCACTGATGGTCACTGATGGTCAGTTATGGTCACTGATGGTCACTAATCGTCACTGATGGTCACCGATGGACATGGATTGTCAGCGTTTGTCATTAATCATTGATGGTCATTGATGGTCACTGATGGCCACTTTTAGTCACTGATGGTCATTGATGGTCATTGATTGTCACTGATGCTCATTAATCATTTATGGTCACTGATGGTCACTGATGGTCACTGATGGTCATCAAAGGACATTTATGGTCAATGATGGTCATTAATCATTGATGGTCACTGATGGTCACTGATGGTCACTGATGGTCACTGATGGTCACTGATGGCCATTGATGGCCATTGATGATCATTGATGGTCCTTTATGGTCACTGATGGTCACTGATGGTCATTGATGCTCACAGATGGTCATTGATGGTCATTGATGGTCACTGATGGTGATTGATGGCCACTGATGGTCACTGATGATCATTGATGGTCAATAATGGTTTTTGATGGTCACTGATGGCCATTGATGGTCACTGATGCCCATAATTCATTGATGGCCACTGATGGTCACTGATGGTCATTGATGGTCACTGATGGTTTCTGATGGTCACTGATGGTCACTGATGGTCACTGATGGTCACTGATGGCCATTGATGGCTATTGATGATCATTGATGGACCTTTATGGTCACTGCTTGTCACTGATGGCCATTGATGGACACTGATGGTCGTTTATGGTCACTGATGGTCATTGATGGACATTGATGGTCACTGATGGTCACTTATGGTCACTGATGGCCGTTGATGGTCACTGATGGTCACTGATGGTCACTGATGGCCATTGATGGTCACTGATGCTCATTAATCATTGATGGCCACTGATGGTCACTGATGGTCGATTATGGTCACTGATGATCATTGATGGCCATTGATGGTCACTGATGGTCATTGATGCTCACTGATGGTCACTGATGGTCATTGATGGTCATTGATGGTCATTGATGATCATTAATCATTGATAGACACTGATGGTAAGTTATGGTCACTGATGGTCACTGATGGTCACTGATGGTCATCTATGGACATTGATGGTCAGTGATGGTCATTAATCATTGATGGTCATTGATGGTCACTGATGGCCACTTTTGGTCACTGATGGTCACTGATGGCCACTTTTAGTCACTGATGGTCATTGATGGTCATTGACGGTCACTGATGGTCATTGATGGTCACTGATGGCCATTGTTGATCACTGACGGTCATTGATTGTCATTGATGGCCACTGATGGTCACTGATAGTCACTGATTGTTACTGATGGCCATTGATGGTCACTGATGGTCACTGATGGTCATTGATCGTCACTGATTGTTTTTGATGGTCACTGATGGCCATTGATGGTCACTGACGCTCATTAATCATTGATGGTCATTGATGGTCACTGATGGTCACTTATGGTCACTGATGGCCATTGATGGCCATTGATGAACATTGATGGTCCTTTATGGTCACTGATGGTCACTGATGGCCATTGATGGACACTGAGGGTCGGTTTTGGTCACTGATGGTCTTTGATGGTCATTGATGGTCACTGATGGTCACTGATGGTCACTGATGGTCAGTTATGGTCACTGATGGTCACTAATGGTCACTGATGGTCACCGATGGACATTGATTGTCAGTGTTTGTCATTAATCATTGATGGTCATTGATGGTCACTGATGGCCACTTTTAGTCACTGATGGTCATTGATGGTCATTGATTGTCACTGATGCTCATTAATCATTGATGGTCACTGATGGTCACTGATGGTCACTGATGGTCATCAAAGGACATTTATGGTCAGTGATGGTCATTAATCATTGATGGTCACTGATGGTCACTGATGGTCACTGATGGTCACTGATGGTCACTGATGGTCACAGATGGCCATTGATGGCCATTGATGATCATTGATGGTCCTTTATGGTCACTGATGGTCACGGATGATCATTGATGGCCATTATTCATTGATGGTCACTGATGGCCACTGATGGTCACTGATGGTCATTGATGGTCATTGATGGTCACTGATGGTGATTGATGGCCACTGATGGTCACTGATGATCATTGATGGTCAATAATGGTTTTTGATGGTCACTGATGGCCATTGATGGTCACTGATGCTCATAATTCATTGATGGCCACTGATGGTCACTGATGGTCATTGATGGTCACTGATGGTTTCTGATGGTCACTGATGGTCACTGATGGTCACTGATGGTCACTGATGGTCACTGATGGCCATTGATGGCTATTGATGATCATTGATGGTCCTTTATGGTCACTGCTTGTCACTGATGTCCATTGATGGACACTGATGGTCGTTTATGGTCACTGATGGTCATTGATGGACATTGATGGTCACTGATGGTCACTTATGGTCACTGATGGCCGTTGATGGTCACTGATGGTCACTGATGGTCACTGATGGCCATTGATGGTCACTGATGCTCATTAATCTTTGATGGCCACTGATGGTCACTGATGGTCGATTATGGTCACTGATGGTCACTTGATGGCCATTGATGGTCACTGATGGTCATTGATGCTCACTGATGGTCACTGATGGTCATTGATGGTCATTGATGGTCATTGATGGTCATTAATCATTGATAGACACTGATGGTAAGTTATGGTCACTGATGGTCACTGATGGTCACTGATGGTCATCTATGGACATTGATGGTCAGTGATGGTCATTAATCATTGATGGTCATTGATGGTCACTGATGGCCACTTTTGGTCACTGATGGTCACTGATGGCCACTTTTAGTCACTGATGGTCATTGATGGTCATTGACGGTCACTGATGGTCATTGATGGTCACTGATGTCCATTGTTGATCACTGACGGTCATTGATTGTCATTGATGGCCACTGATGGTCACTGATAGTCACTGATTGTTACTGATGGCCATTGATGGTCACTGATGGTCACTGATGGTCATTGATCGTCACTGATTGTTTTTGATGGTCACTGATGGCCATTGATGGTCACTGACGCTCATTAATCATTGATGGTAATTGATGGTCACTGATGGTCACTTATGGTCACTGATGGCCATTGATGGCCATTGATGAACATTGATGGTCCTTTATGGTCACTGATGGTCACTGATGGCCATTGATGGACACTGAGGGTCGGTTTTGGTCACTGATGGTCTTTGATGGTCATTGATGGTCACTGATGGTCACTGATGGTCACTGATGGTCAGTTATGGTCACTGATGGTCACTAATGGTCACTGATGGTCACCGATGGACATTGATTGTCAGTGTTTGTCATTAATCATTGATGGTCACTGATGGTCACTGATGGCCACTTTTAGTCACTGATGGTCATTGATGGTCATTGATTGTCACTGATGCTCATTAATCATTGATGGTCACTGATGGTCACTGATGGTCACTGATGGTCATCAATGGACATTGATGGTCAGTGATGGTCATTAATCATTGATGGTCACTGATGGTCACTGATGGTCACTGATGGTCACTGATGGTCACTGATGGCCATTGATGGCCATTGATGATCATTGATGGTCCTTTATGGTCACTGATGGTCACGGATGATCATTGATGGTCATTATTCATTGATGGTCACTGATGGCCACTGATGGTCACTGATGGTCATTGATGGTCATTGATGGTCACTGATGGTGATTGATGGCCACTGATGATCACTGATGATCATTGATGGTCAATAATGGTTTTTGATGGTCACTGATGGCCATTGATGGTCACTGATGCTCATAATTCATTGATGGCCACTGATGGTCACTGATGGTCATTGATGGTCACTGATGGTTTCTGATGGTCACTGATGGTCACTGATGGTCACTGATGGTCACTAATGGTCACTGATGGCCATTGATGGCTATTGATGATCATTGATGGTCCTTTATGGTCACTGCTTGTCACTGATGGCCATTGATGGACACTGATGGTCGTTTATGGTCACTGATGGCCATTGATGGCCATTGATGATCATTGATGGTCCTTTATGGTCACTGATGTTCACTGATGGTCATTGCTGGTCATTATTCATTGATGGTCACTGATGGCCACTTATGGCCACTGATGGTCATTGATGGTCATTGATGGTCACTGATGGTGATTGATGGCCACTGATGGTCACTGATGATCATTGATGGTCTTTTATGGTCACTGATGGTCATTGATGGCCATTGATGGTCACTGATGATCATTGATGCTCACTGATGGTCACTGATGGTCATTGATGGTCATTGATGGTCATTGATGGTCATTAATCATTGATAGACACTGATGGTAAGTTATGGTCACTGATGGTCACTGATGGTCACTGATGGTCATTGATGGTCATTGATGGTCACTGATGGTCACTGATGGCCACTTTTAGGCACTGATGGTCATTGATGGTCATTGACGGTCCCTGATGGCCATTGATGGTGACTCATGGCCATTGATGGTCACTGATGGTCATTGATTGTCATTGATGGCCACTGATGGTCACTGATAGTCACTGATTGTTACTGATGGCCACTGATGGTCACTGTTGCTCATTTATCAATGATGGCCACTTATGGTCACTGATGGTCATTGATGGTCACTGATGGTTTTTGATGGTCACTGATTTCCAGTAATGGTCACTGATGCTCATTAATCATTGATGGTCACTGATGGTCACTGATGGTCACTGATGGTCACTGATGGTCACTGATGGCCATTAATGGCCATTGACGATCATTGATTGTCCTTTATGGTCACTGATGGTCACTGATGGCAATTGATGGACACTGATGGTCGTTTATGGTCACTGATGATCATTGACGGTCATTAATCATTGATGGTCACTGATGGTCAGTTATGGTCACTGACGGTCACTGATGGTCACTGATGGTCATCGATGGACATTGATGGTCCGTGATGGTCATTAATCATTGATGGTCATTGATGGTAACTGATGGCTACTTTTGGTCACTGATGGTCACTTATGGCCACTTTTAGTCACTGATGGTCATTGATGGTCATGGATTTTCACTGATGCTTATTAATCATTGATGGTCACTGATGGTCACTGCTGGTCACTGATGGTCATCGATGGACATTGATGGTCACTGATGGTCACTGATAGTTATTGATGGCTATTGATGATCACTGATGGTTCTTTATGGTCACTGATGGTCACTGATGGCAATTGATGGACACTGATGGTCGTTTATGGTCACTGATGGTTATTGATGGCCATTGATGGTCACTGATGGTCACTGTTGGTCATTGATGCTCACTGATGGTCATTGATGCTCACTGATGGTCATTGATGGTCATTGATGGTCATTGATGTGTACTGATGGTCAGTTATGGTCACTGATTGTCACTGATGACACTTTTAGTCACTGATGGTCATTGATGGTCATGGATTGTCACTGATGCTCATTAATCATTGATGGTCACTGATGGTCAGTTATGGTCACTGATGGTCATCGATGGACATTGAGGGTCACTGATGGTCACTGATGGCCATTGATGGTCACTGATGGTCATTGATTGTCATTGATCGCCACTGATGCTCATTAATCAATGATGGCCACTGATGGTTACTGATGGTCATTGATGGTCACTGATGGTTTTTGATGGTCACTGATGGCCATTGATAGTCATTGATGCTCATTAATCATTGATGGTCACTGATGGTCACTGATGGTTACTGATGGCCATTGATGGCCATTGATGATCATTGATGGTCCTTTATGGTCACTGATGGTCACTGATGGTCATTGATGCTCACAGATGGTCATTGATGGTCATTGATGGTCATTGATGGTCATTAATCATTGATGGTCACTGATGGTCAGTTATGGTCACTGATGGTCACTGATGGTCATTGATGGTCATCGATGGACATTGATGGTCAGTGATGGTCATTAATCATTGATGGTCACTCATGGCCACTTCTGGTCACTGATGGTCACTGATGGCCACTTTTGGTCACTGATGGTCACTGATTGCCACTTTTAGTCACTGATGGTCTTTGATGGTCATTGATTGTCAATGATACTCATTAATCATTGATGGTCACTGATGGTCACTGATGGTCACTGATGGTCATCGATGGACATTGATGGTCAGTGATGGTCATTAATCATTGATGGTCATTAATGGTCACTGATGGTCACTGATGGCCACATTTGGTCACTGATTGTCACTGATGGCCACTTTTGGTCACTGATGGTCATTGATGGTCATTGATGGTCACTGATGGTCACTGATGGCCACTTTTAGGCACTGATGGTCATTGATGGTCATTGACGGTCCCTGATGGCCATTGATGGTGACTCATGGCCATTGATGGTCACTGATGGTCATTGATTGTCATTGATGGTCACTGATGGTCACTGATAGTCACTGATTGTTACTGATGGCCACTGATGGTCACTGATGCTCATTTATCAATGATGGCCACTGATGGTCACTGATGGTCATTGATGGTCACTGATGGTCACTGATGGCCATTAATGGCCATTGACGATCATTGATGGTCCTTTATGGTCACTGATGGTCACTGATGGCCATTGATGGACACTGAGGGTCGGTTTTGGTCACTGATGGTCTTTGATGGTCATTGATTTCCAGTAATGGTCACTGATGCTCATTAATCATTGATGGTCACTGATGGTCACTGATGGTCACTGATGGTCACTGATGGTCACTGATGGCCATTAATGGCCATTGACGATCATTGATGGTCCTTTATGGTCACTGATGGTCACTGATGGCCATTGATGGACACTGAGGGTCGGTTTTGGTCACTGATGGTCTTTGATGGTCATTGATGGTCACTGATGGTCACTGATGGTCACTGATGGTCAGTTATGGTCACTGATGGTCACTAATGGTCACTGATGATCACCGATGGACATTGATTGTCAGTGTTTGTCATTAATCATTGATGGTCATTGATGGTCACTGATGGCCACTTTTAGTCACTGATGGTCATTGATGGTCATTGATTGTCACTGATGCTCATTAATCATTGATGGTCACTGATGGTCACTGATGGTCACTGATGGTCATAAAAGGACATTTATGGTCAGTGATGGTCATTAATCATTGATGGTCACTGATGGTCACTGATGGTCACTGATGGTCACTGATGGTCACTGATGGCCATTGATGGCCATTGATGATCATTGATGGTCCTTTATGGTCACTGATGGTCACGGATGATCATTGATGGCCATTATTCATTGATGGTCACTGATGACCACTGATGGTCACTGATGGTCATTGATGGTCATTGATGGTCACTGATGGTGATTGATGGCCACTGATGGTCACTGATGATCATTGATGGTCAATAAAGGTTTTTGATGGTCACTGATGGCCATTGATGGTCACTGATGCTCATAATTCATTGATGGCCACTGATGGTCACTGATGGTCATTGATGGTCACTGATGGTTTCTGATGGTCACTGATGGTCACTGATGGTCACTGATGGTCACTGATGGTCACTGATGGCCATTGATGGCTATTGATGATCATTGATGGTCCTTTATGGTCACTGCTTGTCACTGATGGCCATTGATGGACACTGATGGTCGTTTATGGTCACTGATGGTCATTGATGGACATTGATGGCCACTGTTGGTCACTAATGGTCACTGATGGCCGTTGATGGTCACTGATGGTCACTGATGGTCACTGATTGCCATTGATGGTCACTGATGCTCATTAATCTTTGATGGCCACTGATGGTCACTGATGGTCGATTATGGTCACTGATGATCATTGATGGCCATTGATGGTCACTGATGGTCATTGATGCTCACTGATGGTCACTGATGGTCATTGATGATCATTGATGGTCATTGATGGTCATTAATCATTGATAGACACTGATGGTAAGTTATGGTCACTGATGGTCACTGATGGTCACTGATGGTCATCTATGGACGTTGATGGTCAGTGATGGTCATTAATCATTGATGGTCATTGATGGTTACTGATGGCCACTTTTGGTCACTGATGGTCACTGATGGCCACTTTTAGTCACTGATGGTCATTGATGGTCATTGACGGTCACTGATGGTCATTGATGGTCACTGATGGCCATTGTTGATCACTGACGGTCATTGATTGTCATTGATGGCCACTGATGGTCACTGATAGTCACTGATGGTCATTGATCGTCACTGATTGTTTTTGATGGTCACTGATGGCCATTGATGGTCACTGACGCTCATTAATCATTGATGGTAATTGATGGTCACTGATGGTCACTGATGGTCACTGATGGCCATTGATGGCTATTGATGATCATTGATGGTCCTTTATGGTCACTGCTTGTCACTGATGGCCATTGATGGACACTGATGGTCGTTTATGGTCACTGATGGCCATTGATGGCCATTGATGATCATTGATGGTCCTTTATGGTCACTGATGTTCACTGATGGTCATTGCTGGTCATTATTCATTGATGGTCACTGATGGCCACTTATGGCCACTGATGGTCATTGATGGTCATTGATGGTCACTGATGGTGATTGATGGCATCTGATGGTCACTGATGATCATTGATGGTCGTTTATGGTCACTGATGGTCATTGATGGCCATTGATGGTCACTGATGATCATTGATGCTCACTGATGGTCATTGATGGTCATTGATGGTCATTGATGGTCATTGATGGTCATTAATCATTGATAGACACTGATGGTAAGTTATGGTCACTGATGGTCACTGATGGTCACTGATGGTCATCTATAGACATTGATGGTCAGTGATGGTCATTAATCATTGATGGTCATTGATGGTCACTGATGGCCACTTTTGGTCACTGATGGTCATTGATGGTCATTGATGGTCACTGATGGTCACTGATGGCCACTTTTAGGCACTGATGGTCATTGATGGTCATTGACGGTCCCTGATGGCCATTGATGGTGACTCATGGCCATTGATGTTCACTGATGGTCATTGATTGTCATTGATGGCCACTGATGGTCACTGATAGTCACTGATTGTTACTGATGGCCACTGATGGTCACTGTTGCTCATTTATCAATGATGGCCACTTATGGTCACTGATGGTCATTGATGGTCACTGATGGTTTTTGATGGTCACTGATTTCCAGTAATGGTCACTGATGCTCATTAATCATTGATGGTCACTGATGGTCACTGATGGTCACTGATGGTCACTGATGGTCACTGATGGCCATTAATGGCCATTGACGATCATTGATTGTCCTTTATGGTCACTGATGGTCACTGATGGCAATTGATGGACACTGATGGTCGTTTATGGTCACTGATGATCATTGATGGTCATTAATCATTGATGGTCACTGATGGTCAGTTATGGTCACTGACGGTCACTGATGGTCACTGATGGTCATCGATGGACATTGATGGTCCGTGATGGTCATTAATCATTGATGGTCATTGATGGTAACTGATGGCCACTTTTGGTCACTGATGGTCACTTATGGCCACTTTTAGTCACTGATGGTCATTGATGGTCATGGATTTTCACTGATGCTTATTAATCATTGATGGTCACTGATGGTCACTGCTGGTCACTGATGGTCATCGATGGACATTGATGGTCACTGATGGTCACTGATAGTTATTGATGGCTATTGATGATCACTGATGATTCTTTATGGTCACTGATGGTCACTGATGGCAATTGATGGACACTGATGGTCGTTTATGGTCACTGATGGTTATTGATGGCCATTGATGGTCACTGATGGTCACTGTTGGTCATTGATGCTCACTGATGGTCATTGATGCTCACTGATGGTCATTGATGGTCATTGATGGTCATTGATGTGTACTGATGGTCAGTTATGGTCACTGATGGTCACTGATGACACTTTTAGTCACTGATGGTCATTGATGGTCATGGATTGTCACTGATGCTCATTAATCATTGATGGTCACTGATGGTCAGTTATGGTCACTGATGGTCATCGATGGACATTGAGGGTCACTGATGGTCACTGATGGCCATTGATGGTCACTGATGGTCATTGATTGTCATTGATGGCCACTGATGCTCATTAATCAATGATGGCCACTGATGGTTACTGATGGTCATTGATGGTCACTGATGGTTTTTGATGGTCACTGATGGCCATTGATAGTCATTGATGCTCATTAATCATTGATGGTCACTGATGGTCACTGATGGTTACTGATGGCCATTGATGGCCATTGATGATCATTGATGGTCCTTTATGGTCACTGATGGTCACTGATGGTCATTGATGCTCACAGATGGTCATTGATGGTCATTGATGGTCATTGATGGTCATTAATCTTTGATGGTCACTGATGGTCAGTTATGGTCACTGATGGTCACTGATGGTCATTGATGGTCATCGATGGACATTGATGGTCAGTGATGGTCATTAATCATTGATGGTCACTCATGGCCACTTCTGGTCACTGATGGTCACTGATGGCCACTTTTGGTCACTGATGGTCACTGATTGCCACTTTTAGTCACTGATGGTCTTTGATGGTCATTGATTGTCAATGATGCTCATTAATCATTGATGGTCACTGATGGTCACTGATGGTCACTGATGGTCATCGATGGACATTGATGGTCAGTGATGGTCATTAATCATTGATGGTCACTGATGGTCACTGATGGTCACTGATGGCCACATTTGGTCACTGATTGTCACTGATGGCCACTTTTGGTCACTGATGGTCCTTTATGGTCATTGATGGTCACTGATGGTCACTGATGGCCACTTTTAGGCACTGATGGTCATTGATGGTCATTGACGGTCCCTGATGGCCATTGATGGTGACTCATGGCCATTGATGGTCACTGATGGTCATTGATTGTCATTGATGGTCACTGATGGTCACTGATAGTCACTGATTGTTACTGATGGCCACTGATGATCACTGATGCTCATTTATCAATGATGGCCACTGATGGTCACTGATGGTCATTGATGGTCACTGATGGTTTTTGATGGTCACTGATTTCCAGTAATGGTCACTGATGCTCATTAATCATTGATGGTCACTGATGGTCACTGATGGTCACTGATGGTCACTGATGGTCACTGATGGTCACTGATGGCCATTAATGGCCATTGACGATCATTGATGGTCCTTTATGGTCACTGATGGTCACTGATGGCAATTGATGGACACTGATGGTCGTTTATGGTCACTGATGGTCATTGATGGCCATTGATTGTCACTGATGGTCACTGATGGTCATTGATGCTCACTGATGGTCATTGATGGTCATTGACCGTCATTGATGGTCATTAATCATTGATGGTCACTGATGGTCAGTTATGGTCACTGACGGTCACTGATGGTCACTGATGGTCATCGATGGACATTGATGATCCGTGATGGTCATTAATCATTGATGGTCATTGATGGTAACTGATGGCCACTTTTGGTCACTGATGGTCACTGATGGCCACTTTTAGTCACTGATGGTCATTGATGGTCATGGATTTTCCATGATGCTTATTAATCATTGATGGTCACTGATGGTCACTGCTGGTCACTGATGGTCATCGATGGACATTGATGGTCACTGATGGTCACTGATAGTCATTGATGGCCATTGATGATCATTGATGATTCTTTATGGTCACTGATGGTCACTGATGGCAATTGATGGACACTGATGGTCGTTTATTGTCACTGATGGTTATTGATGGCCATTGATGGTCACTGATGGTCACTGATGGTCATTGATGCTCACTGATGGTCATTGATGCTCACTGATTGTCATTGATGCTCATTGATGGTCATTGATGGTTACTGATGGTCAGTTATGGTCACTGATGGTCACTGATGACACTTTTAGTCACTGATGGTCATTGATGGTCATGGATTGTCACTGATGCTCATTAATCATTGATGGTCACTGATGGTCAGTTATGGTCACTGATGGTCATCGATGGACATTGAAAGTCACTGATTGTCACTGATGGCCATTGATGGTCACTGATGGTCATTGATTGTCATTGATGGTCACTGATGCTCATTAATCAATGATGGCCACTGATGGTTACTGATGGTCATTGATGGTCACTGATGGTTTTTGATGGTCACTGATGGCCATTGATAGTCATTGATGCTCATTAATCATTGATGGTCACTGATGGTCACTGATGGTCACTGATGGTCACTGATGGTTACTGATGTCCATTGATGGCCATTGATGATCATTGATGGTCCTTTATGGTCACTGATGGTCACTGATGGTCATTGGTGCTCACAGATGGTCATTGATGGTCATTGATGGTAATTGATGGTCATTGATGGTCATTAATCATTGATTGTCACTGATGGTCATTTTGGTCACTGATGGTCACTGATGGACACTGATGGTCATCGATGGACATTGATGGTCAGTGATGGTCATTAATCATTGATGGTCATTGATGGTCACTGATGGCCACTTTTGGTCACTGATGGTCACTGATGGCCACTTTTAGTCACTGATGGCCGTTGATGGTCACTGATGGTCACTGATGGCCATTGATGGTCATTGATGATCAATGATGGTTTTTTATGGTCACTGATGGTCACTGATGGCAATTGATGGACACTGATGGTCGTTCATGGTCACTGATGGTCATTGATGGCCATTGATGGTCACTGATGGTCACTGATGGTCATTGATGCTCACTGATGTTCATTGATGCTCACTGATGGTCATTGATGCTCACTGATGGTCATTGATGGTCATTGATGGTCACTGATGGTCAGTTATGGTCACTGATAGTTACTGATTGTCACTGATGGTCACCGATGGCCATTGATGGCCATTGATGATCATTGATGGTCATTAATGGTCACTGATGGTCACTGATGGCCATTGATGGACACTGATGGTCGTTTATGGTCACTGATGGTCATTGATGGACATTGATGGTCACAGATGGTCACTGATGGTCACTGATGGCCATTGATGGCCATTGGTGATCATTGATGGTCCTTTATGGTCACTGATAGTCACTGAGGGTCATTGATGGTCATAATTCATTGATGCTCACTGATGGCCACTGATGGTCACTGATGGTCATTGATGGTCATTGATGGTTTCTGATGGTGATTGATGGCCACTGATGGTCACTGATGATCATTGATGGTCACTGATGGTTTTTGATGGTCACTGATGGTCACTGATGGCCATTGATGGCCATTGGTGATCATTGATGGTCCTTTATGGTCACTGATATTCACTGAGGGTCATTGATGGTCATAATTCATTGATGCTCACTGATGGCCACTGATGGTCACTAATGGTCATTGATGGTCATTGATGGTTTCTGATGGTGATTGATGGCCACTGATGGTCACTGATGATCATTGATGGTCACTGATGGTTTTTGATGGTCACTGATGACCATTGATGGTCACTGATGCTCATTAATCATTGATGGCCACTGATGGTCACTGATGGACATTGATGGTCACTGATGGTTTTTGATGTTCACTGGTGCTCACTGATGGTCACTGATGGTCATTGATGGCCATTGATGATCATTGATGGTCCTTTATGGTCACTGATGGTCACTGATGTCCATTGATGGACACTGATGGTCGTTTATGGTAACTGATGGTCATTGATGGACATTGATGGTCACTGATGGTCATTGATGCTCACTGATGGTCACTGATGGTCATTGATGATCATTGATGGTCATTGATGGTCATTAATCATGGATAGACACTGATGGTCACTGATGGCCACTTTTGGTCACTGATGGTCACTGATGGCCACTTTTAGTCACTGATGGTCATTGATGGTCATTGACGGTCACGGATGGTCATTGATGGTTACTGATGGCCATTGATGATCACTGACGGTCATTGATTGTCATTGAGGCCACTGATGGTAACTGATAGTCACTGATTGTTACTAATGGCCATTGATGATCACTGATGGTCACTGATGGTCATTGATGGTCAGTGATTGTTTTTGATGGTCACTGATGGCCATTGATTGTCACTGATGGTCACTGATGGCCATTGATGGACACTGATGGTCGGTTTTGGTCACTGATGGACTTTGATGATCATTAATGGTCACTGATGTTTACTGATGTTTACTGATGGTCAGTTATGGTCACTGATGGTCAGTAATGGTCACTGATGGTCATCGATGGACATTGATTGTCAGTGTTGGTCATTAATCATTTATGGTCATTAATGGTCACTGATGGCCACTTTTAGTCACTGATGGTCATTGATGGTCATTGATTGTCACTGATGCTCATTAATCATTGATGGTCACTGATGGTCACTAATGGTCACTGATGGTCATTGATGGACATTGATGGTCAGTAATGGTCATTAATCATTGATGGTCACTGATGGTCACGGATGGTCATTGATGGTCATTATTCATTGATGGTCACTGATGGCCACTGATGGTCACTGATGGTCACTGATGGTCATTGATGCTCAGTGATGGTCATTGATGGTCATTGATGGTCATTGATCATTGATGGTCACTGATGGTCAGTTATGGTCACTGATGGTCACTGATGGTCACTGATGGTCATCGATGGATATTGATGGTTAGTGATGGTCATTAATCATTGATGGTCATTGATGGTCACTGATGGCCACTTTTGGTCACTGATGGTCACTGATGGCCATAGATGGTCATCGACGGTCACTGATGGCCATTGATGGTCACTGATGGTCATTGATGGTCGTTGATGGTCGTTGATGGTCACTGATGTTCATGGATGCTCATTGATGGTCACTGATAACCATTGATTGTCACTGATGGTCTTCGATGGTCACTGATGGTTACTGATGGCCACTTTTAGTCACTGATGGTCATTGCTGGGCATTGACGGTCACTGATGGTCATTGATGGTCACTGATGGTCATTGATTTTCACTGATGGTCACTGATTTTCATTGATGGTCATTGATTGACACTGATGGTGATTGATCGCCATAGATGGTCACTGATGATCATTGATAGTCACTGATGGTCATTGATAGTCATTGATGGCCATTGATGGTCACTGATGCTCATTAATCATTGATGGTCACTGATGGTCACTAATGGTCACTGATGGTTGTTGATGGTCACTGATGGTCATTGAAGGTCATTGATGGGCATCGATGGTCACTGATGGTCACTGATGATCATTGATGGTCACTGATGGTTTTTTGATGGTCACTGATGGCCATTAATGGTCACGGATGCTCATTAATCATTGATGCCACTGATGGTCACTGATGGTCACTGATGGCCGTTGATGGTCACTGATGGCCACTTTTGGTCACTGATGGCCACTTTTGGTCACTGATGGTCACTGATGGCCACTTTTAGTCACTGATGGTCATTGATGGTCATTGATTGTAACTGATGCTCATTAATCATTGATGGTCACTGATGGTCACTGATGGTCACTGATGGTCATTAATCATTGATGGTCATTGATGGACACTGATGGCCACTTTTGGTCACTGATGGTCACTGATGGCCATTTTTAGTCAATAATGTTCATTGATGGTCATTGATTGTCACTGATGCTCATTAATCTTTGATGGTCACTGATGGTCACTGATGGTCACTGATGGCCGTTGATGGTCACTGATGGTCACTGATGGTAACTGATGGTCACTGATAGCCATTGATGGCCATTGATGATCATTGATGGTCTTTTATGGTCACTGATGGTCACTGATGGCCATGGATGGACACTGATGGTCAATTATGGTCACTGATGGTCATTGATGTCCATTGATGGTCACTGATGGTCACTGGTGGTCATTGATGCTCACTGATGGTCATTGTTGGTCATTGATGATCATTGGTCGTCATTAATGATTGATGGTCACTGATGGTCAGTTATGGTCACTGATGGTCACTGATGGCCACTTTTAGTCACTGATGGTCATTGATGGTCATTGATGGTCAGTGATGGTCTTTAATCATTGATGGTCATTGATGGTCACTGATGGCCACTTTTGGTCACTGATGGTCACTGATGGCCACTTTTAATCACTGATGGTCATTGATGGTCATTGACGGTCCCTGATGGTCATTGATGGTCACTCATGGCCATTGATGGTCACTGATGGTCATTGATTGTCATTGATGGCCACTGATGGTCACTGATAGTCACTGATTGTTACTGATGGCCATTGATGGTCACTGATGCTCATTAATCAATGATGGCCACTGATGGTCACTGATGGTCATTCATGGTCACTGATGGTTTTTGATGGTCACTGATGCCAGTGATGGTCACTGATGCTCATTAATCATTGATGGTCACTGATGGTCAGTTTTGGTCACTGATGGCCATTGATGGTCAATGATGGTCACTGATGGTCATTGATTGTTATTGATGGTCATTGATGGTCATTGATGGTCCTTTATGGTCACTGATCGTCACTGATGGCCATTGATGGACACTGATGGTCGTTTATGGTCACTGATGGTAATTAATGGCCATTGATGGTCACTGATGGTCATAGATGGTCGTTGATGCTCAGTGATGGTCATTGATGGTCATTGATGGTCATTAATCATTGATGAGCACTGATGGTCAGTTATGGTCACTGATGGTCACTGATGGTCACTGATTGTCATCGATGGACATTGATGATCATTGATGGTCCTTTTTGGTCACTGATGGTCACTGATGGCCATTGATGGACACTGATGGTCGTTTTTGGTCACTGATGGACTTTGATGGTCAGTAATGGTCACTGATGTTTACTGATGTTTACTGATGGTCAGTTATGGTCACTGATGGTCACTAATGGTCACTGATGGTCATCGATGGACATTGATTGTCAGTGTTGGTCATTAATCATTTATGGTCATTGATGGTCACTGATGGCCACTTTTAGTCACTGATGGTCATTGATGGTCATTGATTGTCACTGATGCTCATTAATCATTGATGGTCACTGATGGTCACTGATGGTCACTGATGGTCATCGATGGACATTGATGGTCAGTAATGGTCATTAATCATTGATGGTCACTGATGGTCACGGATGCTCATTGATGGTCATTATTCATAGATGGTCACTGATGGCCACTGATGGTCACTGATGGTCACTGATGGTCATTGATGCTCAGTGATGGTCATTGATGGTCATTGATGGTCATTAATCATTGATGGTCACTGATGGTCAGTTATGGTCACTGATGGTCACTGATGGTCACTGATGGTCATCGATGGACATTGATGGTCAGTGATGGTCATTAATCATTGATGGTCATTGATGGTCACTGATGGCCACTTTTGTTTACTGATGGTCACTGATGGCCACTTTTAGTCACTGATGGTCATTGATGGTCATTGACGGTCACTGACGGTCATTGATGGCCATTGATGGTCAATGATGGTCACTGATGGTCATTGATTGTCATTGATGGTCATTGATGGTCATTGATGGTCCTTTATGGTCACTGATCGTTACTGATGTCCATTGATGGACACTGATCGTCGTTTATGGTCACTGATGGTCATTAATGGCCATTGATGGTCACTGATGGTCACTGATGGTCATTGATGCTCAGTGATGGTCATTGTTGGTCATTGATGTTCATTGATGGTCATTAATCATTGATGGTCATTGATGGTCAGTTATGGTCACTGATGGTCACTGATGGACACTGATGGTCATCGATGGACATTGATCGTCAGTGATGGTCTTTAATCATTGATGGTCATTGATGGTCACTGATGGCCACTTTTGGTCACTGATGGTCACTGATGGCCACTTTTAGTCACTGATGGTAAATGATGGTCATTGACGGTCACTGATGATCATTGATGGTCAGTGATGGCCATTGATGGTCACTGATGCTCATTAATCATTGATGGCTACTGATGGTCACTGATAGCCATTGATGGTCACTGATGGTTTTTGATGGTCACTGATGGCTATTGAGGATCACTGATGCTCATTAATCATTGATGGTCACTGATGGTCACTGACGGTCATTGATGGTCACTGATGGTTTTTGATGATCACTGATGGTCACAGATGGCCTTTGATGGCCATTGATGATCATTGATGGTCCTTTATGGTCACTGATGGTCACTGATGGCCATTGATGGTCACTGATGGTCACTGATGGTCATTGATGCTCACTGATGGTCATTGATAGTCATTGATGGTGATTGATGGTCATAATTCATTGATGGTCACTGATGGTCAATTATGGTCACTGATGGTCACTGATGGTCACTGATGGTCATCGATGGTCATTGATGGTCAGTGATGGTCTTTAATCATTGATGGTCATTGATGGTCACTGATGGCCACTTTTGTTCACTGATGGTCACTGATGGCCACTTTTAGTCACTGATGGTCACTGATGGTCATTGACGGTCCCTGATGGTCATTGATGGTCACTCATGGCCATTGATGGTCACTGATGGTCATTGATTGTCATTGATGGCCACTGATGGTCACTGATAGTCACTGATTGTTACTGATGGTCATTGATGGTCACTGATGCTCATTAATCAATGATGGCCACTGATGGTCACTGATGGTCATTGATGGTCACTGATGCTCATTAATCATTGATGGTCACTGATGGTCTGTTATGGTCACTGATGGTCATCGATGGACATTGATCGTCAGTGATGGTCATTAATCATTGATGGTCAGTGATGGACACTGATGGCCACTTTTGGTCACTGATGGTCACAGATGGCCATTTTTAGTCAATGATGGTCATTGATGGTCATTGATTGTCACTGATGCTCATTAATCATTGATGGTCACTGATGGTCACTGATAGTCACTGATGGCCGTTGATGGTCACTGATGGTCACTGATGGTAACTGATGGTCACTGATGGCCATTGATGGCCATTGATGATCATTGATGGTCTTTTATGGTCACAGATGGTCACTGATGGCCATGGATGGACACTGATGGTCGCTTATGGTCACTGATGGTCATTGATGTCCATTGATGGTCACTGATGGTCACTGATGGTCATTGATGCTCACTGATGGTCATTGTTGGTCATTGATGATCATTGGTGGTCATTAATGATTGATGGTCACTGATGGTCAGTTATGGTCACTGATGGTCACTGATGGCCACTTTTAGTCACTGATGGTCATTGATGGTCATTGACGGTCACTGACGGTCATTGATGGCCATTGATGGTCAATGATGGTCACTGATGGTCATTGATTGTCATTGATGGTCATTGATGGTCATTGATGGTCCTTTATGGTCACTGATCGTTACTGATGGCCATTGATGGACACTGATGGTCGTTTATGGTCACTGATGGTCATTAATGGCCATTGATGGTCACTGATGTTCACTGATGGTCATTGATGCTCAGTGATGGTCATTGATGGTCATTGATGTTCATTGATGGTCATTAATCATTGATGGTCATTGATGGTCAGTTATGGTCACTGATGGTCACTGATGGACACTGATGGTCATCGATGGACATTGATGGTCAGTGATGGTCTTTAATCATTGATGGTCATTGATGGTCTTTGATGGCCACTTTTGGTCACTGATGGTCACTGATGACCACTTTTAGTCACTGATGGTCAATGATGGTCATTGACGGTCACGGATGATCATTGATGGTCAGTGATGGCCATTGATGGTCACTGATGCTCATTAATCATTGATGGCTACTGATGGTCACTGATGGCCATTGATGGTCACTGATGGTTTTTGATGGTCACTGATGGCCATTGAGGATCACTGATGCTCATTAATCATTGATGGTCACTGATGGTCACTGACGGTCATTGATGGTCACTGATGGTTTTTGATGATCACTGATGGTCACAGATGGCCTTTGATGGCCATTGATGATCATTGATGATCCTTTATGGTCACTGATGGTCACTGATGGCCATTGATGGACACTGATGGTCGTTTATTGTCACTGATGGTCAGTGATGGCCATTGATGGTCACTGATGGTCACTAATGCTCATTAATCATTGATGGTCACTGATGGTCAGTTATGGTCACTGATGGTCACAGATGGTCACTGATGGTCACTGATGGCCATTGATGATCATTGATGATCATTTATGGTCACTGATTGTCACTGAGTGCCATTG
>NW_027077125.1:0-24124 GCF_009819655.1 Sylvia atricapilla | reverse complement strand
TGACCATCAGTGACCATCAGTGACCATCAGTGACCATAACTGACCATCAGAGACCATCAATGATTAATGACAATCAATGACATCAATGACATCAATGACGATCAGTGAGCATCAATGACCATCAGTGACCATCAGTGACCATCAATGTTTATCGATGACCATCAGTGACCATCAGTGACCATCAGTGACCATCAATGATTAATAAGCATCAGTGAAAATCCATGACCATCAATGACCATCAGTGACCATAAACGACCATCAGTGTCCATCAATTGCCATCAGTGACCATCAGTGCACATAAAGGACCATCAATGATCATCAATGGCCATCAATGGCCATCAGTGACCATCAGTGACCATCAGTGACCATCAATGATTAATGAGCATCAGTGACCATCAATGACCATCAGTGACCATCAAAACCCATCAGTGACCATCAATGACCATCAGTGACCATCAGTGGCCATCAATGATTAATGAGAATCAGTGACCATCAATGGACATCAATGGCCATCAATGGCCATCAATGGCCATCAGTGACCATCAGTGACCATCAGTGATCATCAAAAACCATCAGTGACCATCAATGACCATCAGTGACCATCAGTGGCCATCAATGATTAATGAGAATCAGTGACCATCAATGACCATCAATGACCATCAGTGACCATCAATGGACATCAATGACCATCAGTGACCATAAAGGACCACCAGTGTCCATCAATGGCTATCAGTGGCCATCAGTGACCATCAATGACCATCAATGACCATCAATGACCATCAGTGAGCATCAATGACCATCAGTGACCATCAGTGACCATCAATGGCCATCAATGACCATCAGTGACTAAAAGTGGCCATCAGTGACCATCAGTGACTGTAAAAGTGGCAATCAGTGACCATCAATGACCATCAATGATTAAAGACCATGACTGACCATCAATGTCCATCGATTACCATCAGTGACCATCAGTGACCATCAGTTACCATAACTGACCATCAGTGACCATCAATGATTAATGACCATCAATGACCATCAATGACCATCACTAAGCATCAATGACCATCAGTGATCATCAGTGACCATCAATGGCCATTAATGACCATCAGTGACCTTAAACGACCATCAGTGTCCATCAATGACCATCAATGACCATCAGTGACTAAAAGTGGCCATCAGTGACCATCAGTGACCAAAAGTGGCCATCAGTGACCATCAGTGACCAAAAGTGGCCATCAGTGACCATCAATGACCATCAATGATTAAAGACCATCACTAACCATCAATGTCCATCGATGACCATCAGTGACCATCAGTGACAATCAGTGACCATCAGTGACCATCATTGACCATCAATGATTAATGACCATCAATGACCATCAATTACCATCAATGACCATCAGTGAGCATCAATGACCATCAGTGACCATCAGTGACCATCAATGGCCATCAATGACCATCAGTGACCGTCAATGACCATCAATGACCATCAGTGACCAAAAGTGGCCATCAGTGACCATCAATGACCATCAATGATTAATGACCATCACTGACAATCAGTGACCATCAGTGACTATCAGTGACCATCAACGGACATCAATGACCATCAATGACCATCAGTGACCATCAGTGACCATCAATGATTAATGACCATCAGTGACAATCAATGACCATCAATGACCATCAGTGACTAAAAGTGGCCATCAGTGACCATCAGTGACCAAAAGTGGAAATCAGTGATCATCAGTGACCATCAATGACCATCAATGATTAATGACCATCACTGACCATCAATGTCCATCGATGACCATCAGTGACCATCAGTGACCATCAGAGACCATCAATGAGTAATGAGCATCAGTGACAATCAATGACCATCAATGACCATCAGTGACTAAAAGCGGCCATCAGTGACCATCAGTGACCAAAAGTGGCCATCAGTGACCATCAATGACCATCAATGATTAATGACCATCAATGACCATCAATGACCATCAATGACCATCAGTGAGCATCAATGGCCATCAATTACCATCAGTGACCATAAACGACCATCAGTGTCCATCAATGGCCATCAGTGACCATCAGTGACCATAAAGGACCATCAATGATCATCAATGGCCATCAATGGCCATCAGTGACCATCAGTGACCATCAGTGACCATTAGTGACCATCAACGGCCATCAGTGACCATCAGTGACCATCAGTGACCATCAATGATTAATGAGCGTCAGTGGCCATCAGTGACCATCAATGACCATCAATGATTAAAGACCATCACTAACCATCAATGTCCGACGATGACCATCAGTGACCATCAGTGACAATCAGTGACCATCAGTGACCATCATTGACCATCAATGATTAATGACCATCAATGACCATCAATTACCATCATTGACTATCAGTGAGCATCAATGACCATCAGTGACCATCAGTTACCATCAATGGCCATCAATGATCATCAGTGACCGTCAATGACCATCAATGACTATCAGTGACCAAAAGTGGCCATCAGTGACCATCAATGACCATCAATGGATAATGACCATCACTGGCCATCAGTGACCATCAGTGACCATTAGTGACCATCAAAGGACATCAATGACCATCAGTGACCATCAGTGACCATCAATGATTAATGACCATCAGTGACAATCAATGACCATCAATGACCATCAGTGACTAAAAGTGGCCATCAGTGACCATCAGTGACCAAAAGTGGCCATCAGTGACCATCAGTGACCATCAATGACCATCAATGATTAATAACCATCACTGACCATCAATGTCCATCGATGACCATCAGTGACCATCAGTGACCATCAGAGACCATCAAAGATTAATGAGCATCAGTGACAATCAATGATCATCAGTGACTAAAAGTGGCCATCAGTGGCCATCAGTGACCATCAGTGATCATCAGTGACCATCAATGATTAATGAGCGTCAGTGACCATCAATGGCCATCAGTGACCATCTAAAACCATCAGTGACCATCAATGACCATCAGTGACCATCAATGGCCATCAGTAACAATCAGTGACTATCAGTGACCATCAGTGGCCATCAATGACAATCAATGACCATCAGACACCATCAATGGCCATCAGTGACCATCAATGACCATCAGTGACCGTCAATGACAATCAATGACCATCAGTGACTAAAAGTGGCCATCAGTGACCATCAGTGACCAAAAGTGGCAATCAGTGACCATCAATGACAATCAATGATTAATGACATCACTGACCATCAATGTCCATCGATGACCATCAGTGACCATCAGTGACCATCAGTTACCATAACTGACCATCAGTGATCATCAATGACCATCAATGACCATCAATGACCATCAGTGAGCATCAATGACCATCAGTGACCATCAGTGACCATCAATGGCCGTCAATGAACATCAGTGACCATAAACGAACATCAGTGTCCATCAATGGCCATCAGTGACCATCAGTGACCATAAAGACCATCAATGATCATCAATGGCCATCAATGGCCATCAGTGACCATCAGCGACCATCAGTGATCATCAAAAACCATCAGTGACCATCAATGACCATCAGTGACCATCAGTGGCCATCCATGATTAATGAGAATCAGTGACCATCAATGGACATCAATGACCATCAGTGACCATCAATGGACATCAATGACCATCAGTGACCATAAACGACCATCAGTGTCCATCAATGGCCATCAGTGGCCATCAGTGACCATAAAGGACCATCAATGATCATCAATGGCCATCAATGGCCATCAGTGACCATCAGTTACCATCAGTGACCATCAGTGACCATCGACGGCCATCAGTGACCATCAGTGACCATCAGTGACCATCAATGATTAATGACCATCAGTGACAATCAATGACCATCAATGACCATCAGTGACTAAAAGTGGCCATCAGTGACCATCAGTGACCAAAAGTGGCCATCAGTGACCATCAATGACCATCAATGATTAAAGACCATCACTGACCATCAATGTCCATCGATGACCATCAGTGACCATCAGTGACCATCAATGGCCATCAATGGCCATCAGTGACCATCAGTGACCATCAGTGACCATCAGTGACCATCAACGGCCAGCAGTGACCATCAGTGACCATCAGTGGCCATCAATGATTAATGAGCATCAGTGACCATCAATGGCCATCAGTGACCATCAAAAACCATCAGTGACCATCAATGATCATCAGTGACCATCAGTGGCCATCAGTGACCATCAATGAATAATGACCATCAATGACACTCAGTGACCATCAGTTACCAGAAACGACCATCAATGATATCAATGGAAATCAATGGCAATCAGTGACCATCAGTGACCATCAGTGACCATCGATGCCCATCAATAACCATCAATGACCATCAGTGACCATCAATAACCATCAGTGACCATTAGTGACCATCAGTGACCATCAATGATTAATGAGCATCAGTGACCATCAATGGCCATCAATGACTATCAATGACCATCAGTGACCATCAATGATCATCAGTGACCATCTATGGCCATCAATGACCATCAATGACTAAAAGTGGCCATCAGTAACCATCAGTGACCATCGAAGACCATCAGTGACCATCAGTGGTTATCAGTGACCATCAATGAGCATCAATGAACATCAGTGACCATCAACGACCATCAATGAACATCAGTGATCATCAATGACCATCAGTGATCATCAGTGACCATCAATGGCCATCAATGACGATCAGTGACCATAAAGGACCATCAATGATCATCAATGGCCATCAATGGCCATCAGTGACCATCAGTGACCATCAGTGACCATCAGTGACCATCAACGGCCATCAGTGACCATCAGTGACCATCAATGGCCATCAATGACTATCAGTGAACATAAACGACCATCAGTGTCCATCAATGGCCATCAGTGACGATCAGTGACCATGAAGGACCATCAATGATCATCAATGGCCATCAATGGCCATCAGTGACCATCAGTGACCATCAGTGACCTTCAGTGACCATCAACGGCCATCAGTGACCATCAGTGACCATCAGTGACCATCAATGATTAATGAGCATCAGTGACCATCAATGGCTATCAGTGACCATCAAAGCCATCTGTGACCATCAATGACCATCAGTGAGCATCAGTGGCCATCAATGATTAATGAGCATCAGTGACCATCAATGGCCATCATTAACAATCAGTGACTATCAGTGACCATCAGTGGCCATTAATGAAAATCAATGACCGTCAGTGATCATCAATGGCCATCAGTGACAATCAGTGACCATCAGCGACCATCAGTGACCATCAGTGACCATCAACGGCCATCGGTGACCATCAATGACCATCAATGATTCATGACCATCACTGACCATCAATGTCCATCGATGACCATCAGTGACCATCAGTGACCATCAGTGACCATCAATCATTAATGACCATCAATGACCATCAATGACCAACAATGACCATCAGTGAGCATCAATGACCATCGGTGTCCATCAGTGACCATCAATGACCATCAGTGAACATCAGTGACCATGAATGGCCATCAATGGTCATCAATGACCATCAGTGACCATCAGTGCCCATCAGTGACCATCAATGAATAATGACCATCAGTGACCATCAATGATCATAAGTGTGAATCAATGGCCATCAGTGACCATCAGTGACCATCTATGTCCATCAGTGACATTCTATGGCCATCAGTGACTATCACTGACGATCAATGGCCATCGATATCTTTCAGTGTACATCCGTGAACATTAGTGACCATCAATGGCCATGAGTGACAATCAATGACCATCGATGACCATCAGTGACCATCAGTGGCCATCAGTGACCATCAATCAATAATGACCATCAGTGACCATCAAAGACCACCAATGTCCATCAATGACCATCAGTGACCATCAGTGACCATCAATGGCCATCAGTAACAATCAGTGACTATCAGTGACCATCAAAGGCCATCAGTGACCATCAATGACCATCAATGATTAATGACCATCACTGACCATCAATGTCCATCGATGACCATCAGTGACCATCAGTGACCATCAGTGACCATAACTGACCATCAGAGACCATCAATGATTAATGACAATCAATGACCATCAATGACCATCAATGACGATCAGTGAGCATCAATGACCATCAGTGACCATCAGTGACCATCAATGTTTATCGATGACCATCAGTGACCATCAGTGACCATCAGTGACCATCAATGATTAATAAGCATCAGTGAAAATCCATGACCATCAATGACCATCAGTGACCATAAACGACCATCAGTGTCCATCAATTGCCATCAGTGACCATCAGTGACCATAAAGGACCATCAATGATCGTCAATGGCCATCAATGGCCATCAGTGACCATCAGTGACCATCAGTGACCATCAATGATTAATGAGCGTCAGTGGGTATCAGTGACCATCAATGACCATCAATGATCATCAAAAACCATCAGTGACCATCAATGACCATCAGTGACCATCAGTGGCCATCAATGATTAATGAGAATCAGTGACCATCAATGGACATCAATGGCCATCAATGGCCATCAATGGCCATCAGTGACCATCAGTGACCATCAGTGATCATCAAAAACCATCAGTGACCATCAATGACCATCAGTGACCATCAGTGGCCATCAATGATTAATGAGAATCAGTGACCATCAATGGACATCAATGACCATCAGTGACCATCAATGGACATCAATGACCATCAGTGACCATAAACGGCCATCAGTGTCCATCAATGGCTATCAGTGGCCATCAGTGACCATAAAGGACCATCAATGATCATCAATGGCCATCAATGGCCATCAGTGACCATCAGTTACCATCAGTGACCATCAGTGACCATCGACGGCCATCAGTGACCATCAGTGACCATCAGTGACCATCAATGATTAATGACCATCAGTGACAATCAATGACCATCAATGACCATCAGTGACTAAATGTGGCCATCAGTGACCATCAGTGACCAAAAGTGGCCATCAGTGACCATCAATGACGATCAATGATTAAAGACCATCACTGACCATCAATGTCCATCGAAGACCATCAGTGACCATCAGTGACCATCAATGGCCATCAATGGCCATCAGTGACCATCAGTGGCCATCAGTGACCATCAGTGACCATCAACGGCCAGCAGTGACCATCAGTGACCATCAGTGACCATCAATGGCCATCAATGACTATCAGTGACCATAAACGACCATCAGTGTCCATCAATGGCCATCAGTGACGATCAGTGACCATCAAGGACCATCAATGATCATCAATGGCCATCAATGGCCATCAGTGACCATCAGTGACCATCAGTGACCATCAGTGACCATCAGTGACCATCAATGGCCATCAGTGACCATCAGTGACCATCAGTGACCATCAATGATTAATGAGGATCAGTGACCATCAATAGGCATCAGTGACCATCAAAAACCATCAGTGACCACCAATGACCATCAGTGACGATCAGTGGCCATCAATGATTAATGAGCATCAGTGACCATCAATGGCCATCAGTAACAATCAATGACTATCAGTGACCGTCAGTGGCCATCAATGACAATCAATGACCGTCAGTGATCATCAATGGCCATCAGTGACCATCAGTGACCATCAGTGACCATCAGTGACCATTAACGGCCATCGGTGACCATCAATGACCATCAATGATTAATGACCATCCCTGACCATCAATGTCCATCGATGACCATCAGTGACCATCAGTGACCATCAGTGACCAACAATGACCTTCAGTGAGCATCAATGACCATCGGTGACTATCAGTGACCATCAATGTCCATCAGTGAACATCAGTGACCATGAATGGCCATCAAAGGTCATCAATGACCATCAATGACCATCAGTGACCATCTATGTCCATCAGTGACATTCTATGGCCATCAGTGACTATCACTGACGATAAATGGCCATCTATATCTATCAGAGTACATCCGTGAACATCAGTGACCATCAATGGCCATGAGTGACAATCAATGACCATCGATGACCATCAGTGACCATCACTAGCCATCAGTGACCATCAATGAATAATGACCATCAGTGACCATCAAAGACCACCAGTGTCCATCAATGACCATCAGTGACCATCAATGACCATCAATGACCATCAATGACCATCAGTGAGCATCAATGACCATCAGTGACCATCAGTGACCATCAATGGCCATCAATGACCATCAGTGACTAAAAGTGGCCATCAGTGACCATCAGTGACTGTAAAAGTGGCAATCAGTGACCATCAATGACCATCAATGATTAAAGACCATGACTGACCATCAATGTCCATCGATTACCATCAGTGACCATCAGTGACTATCAGTGACCATAACTGACCATCAGTGACCATCAATGATTAATGACCATCAATGACCATCAATGACCATCACTAAGCATCAATGACCATCAGTGATCATCAGTGACCATCAATGGCCATTAATGACCATCAGTGACCTTAAACGACCATCAGTGTCCATCAATGGCCATCATTGACCATTAGTGACCATAAAGGACCATCAATGACCATCAATGACCATCAATGACAATGAATGACCATCAGTGACCATCATTGAACATCAATGGCCATCAATGATAATCAGTGACTAAAAGTGGCCATCAGTGACCATCAGTGACCAAAAGTGGCCATCAGTGACCATCAGTGACCGTCAGTGACCATAACTGACCATCAGTGACCATCAATGATTAATGACCATCAATGACCATCAATGACCATCAATGACCATCAGTGAGCATCAATGACCATCAGTGACCATCAGTGACCATAAAGGACCATCAATGATCATCAATGGCCATCAATGGCCATCAGTGACCATCAGTGACCATCAGTGACCATCGGTGACCATCAGTGACCATCAATGATTAATGAGCATCAGTGACCATCAATGGCCATCAGTGACCATCAAAACCATCAGTGACCATCAATGACCATCAGTAACCATCCTTGGCCATCATTGATTAATGAGCATCAGTGACCATCAATGGCCATCAGTAACAATCAGTGACTATCAGTGATCATCAAAGGCCATCAATGACAATCAATGACCATCAGTGACCATCAATGACCATCAATGATTAATGACCATCACTGACAATCAGTGACCATCAGTGACTATCAGTGACCATCAACGGACATCAATGACCATCAATGACCATCAGTGACCATCAGTGACCATCAATGATTTATGACCATCAGTGACAATCAATGACCATCAATGACCATCAGTGACTAAAAGTGGCCATCAGTGACCATCAGTGACCAAAAGTGGAAATCAGTGATCATCAGTGACCATCAATGACCATCAATGATTAATGACCATCACTGACCATCAATGTCCATCGATGACCATCAGTGACCATCAGTGACCATCAGAGACCATCAATGAGTAATGAGCATCAGTGACAATCAATGACCATCAATGACCATCAGTGACTAAAAGCGGCCATCAGTGACCATCAGTGACCAAAAGTGGCCATCAGTGACCATCAATGACCATCAATGATTAATGACCATCAATGACCATCAATGACCATCAATGACCATCAGTGAGCATCAATGGCCATCAATTACCCTCAGTGACCATAAACGACCATCAGTGTCCATCAATGGCCATCAGTGACCATCAGTGACCATAAAGGACCATCAATGATCATCAATGGCCATCAATGGCCATCAGTGACCATCAGTGACCATCAGTGACCATTAGTGACCATCAACGGCCATCAGTGACCATCAGTGACCATCAGTGACCATCAATGATTAATGAGCGTCAGTGGCCATCAGTGACCATCAATGACCATCAATGATTAAAGACCATCACTAACCATCAATGTCCGACGATGACCATCAGTGACCATCAGTGACAATCAGTGACCATCAGTGACCATCATTGACCATCAATGATTAATGACCATCAATGACCATCAATTACCATCATTGACTATCAGTGAGCATCAATGACCATCAGTGACCATCAGTTACCATCAATGGCCATCAATGATCATCAGTGACCGTCAATGACCATCAATGACTATCAGTGACCAAAAGTGGCCATCAGTGACCATCAATGAACATTAATGGATAATGACCATCACTGACCATCAGTGACCATCAGTGACCATTAGTGACCATCAAAGGACATCAATGACCATCAGTGACCATCAGTGACCATCAATGATTAATGACCATCAGTGACAATCAATGACCATCAATGACCATCAGTGACTAAAAGTGGCCATCAGTGACCATCAGTGACCAAAAGTGGCCATCAGTGACCATCAGTGACCATCAATGACCATCAATGATTAATAACCATCACTGACCATCAATGTCCATCGATGACCATCAGTGACCATCAGTGACCATCAGAGACCATCAAAGATTAATGAGCATCAGTGACAATCAATGATCATCAGTGACTAAAAGTGGCCATCAGTGGCCATCAGTGACCATCAGTGACCATCAGTGACCATCAACGGCCATCAGTGACCATCAGTGATCATCAGTGACCATCAATGATTAATGAGCGTCAGTGACCATCAATGGCCATCAGTGACCATCTAAAACCATCAGTGACCATCAATGACCATCAGTGACCATCAATGGCCATCAGTAACAATCAGTGACTATCAGTGACCATCAGTGGCCATCAATGACAATCAATGACCATCAGAGACCATCAATGGCCATCAGTGACCATCAATGACCATCAGTGACCGTCAATGACAATCAATGACCATCAGTGACTAAAAGTGGCCATCAGTGACCATCAGTGACCAAAAGTGGCAATCAGTGACCATCAATGACAATCAATGATTAATGAACATCACTGACCATCAATGTCCATCGATGACCATCAGTGACCATCAGTGACCATCAGTTACCATAACTGACCATCAGTGACCATCAATGACCATCAATGACCATCAATGACCATCAGTGAGCATCAATGACCATCAGTGACCATCAGTGACCATCAATGGCCGTCAATGAACATCAGTGACCATAAACGAACATCAGTGTCCATCAATGGCCATCAGTGACCATCAGTGACCATAAAGGACCATCAATGATCATCAATGGCCATCAATGGCCATCAGTGACCATCAGCGACCATCAGTGATCATCAAAAACCATCAGTGACCATCAATGACCATCAGTGACCATCTGTGGCCACCATTAAATAATGAGCATCAGTGACCATCAATGGACATCAATGACCATCAGTGACCATCAATGGACATCAATGACCATCAGTGACCATAAACGACCATCAGTGTCCATCAATGGCCATCAGTGGCCATCAGTGACCATAAAGGACCATCAATGATCATCAATGGCCATCAATGGCCATCAGTGACCATCAGTTACCATCAGTGACCATCAGTGACCATCGACGGCCATCAGTGACCATCAGTGACCATCAGTGACCATCAATGATTAATGACCATCAGTGACAATCAATGACCATCAATGACCGTCAGTGCCAAAAATGGCCATCAGTGACCATCAGTGACCAAATGTGGCCATCAGTGACCATCAATGACCATCAATGATTAAAGACCATCACTGACCATCAATGTCCATCGATGACCATCAGTGAACATCAGTGACCATCAATGGCCATCAATGGCCATCAGTGACCATCAGTGACCATCAGTGACCATCAGTGACCATCAACGGCCAGCAGTGACCATCAGTGACCATCAGTGGCCATCAATGATTAATGAGCATCAGTGACCATCAATGGCCACTAGTGACCATCAAAAACCCTCAGTGACCATGAATGATCATCAGTGACCATCAGTGGCCATCAGTGACCATCAATGAATAATGACCATCAATGACACTCAGTGACCATCAGTTACCAGAAACGACCATCAATGATTATCAATGGAAATCAATGGAAATCAGTGACCATCAGTGACCATCAGTGACCATCGATGCCCATCAATAACCATCAATGACCATCAGTGACCATCAATAACCATCAGTGACCATTAGTGACCATCAGTGACCATCAATGAATAATGAGCATCAGTGACCATCAATGGCCATCAATGACTATCAATGACCATCAGTGACCATCAATGATCATCAGTGACCATCTATGGCCATCAATGACCATCAATGACTAAAAGTGGCCATCAGTAACCATCAGTGACCATCGAAGACCATCAGTGACCATCAGTGGTTATCAGTGACCATCAATGAGCATCAATGAACATCAGTGACCATCAACGACCATCAATGAACATCAGTGATCATCAATGACCATCAGTGATCATCAGTGACCATCAATGGCCATCAATGACTATCAGTGAACATAAACGACCATCAGTGTCCATCAATGGCCATCAGTGACGATCAGTGACCATAAAGGACCATCAATGATCATCAATGGCCATCAATGGCCATTAGTGACCATCAGTGACCATCAGTGACCATCAGTGACCATCAACGGCCATCAGTGACCATCAGTGACCATCAATGGCCATCAATGACTATCAGTGACCATAAACGACCATCAGTGTCCATCAATGGCCATCAGTGACGATCAGTGACCATGAAGGACCATCAATGATCATCAATGGCCATCAATGGCCATCAGTGACCATCAGTGACCATCAGTGACCATCAGTGACCATCAACGGCCATCAGTGACCATCAGTGACCATCAGTGACCATCAATGATTAATGAGCATCAGTGACCATCAATGGCTATCAGTGACCATCAAAGCCATCTGTGACCATCAATGACCATCAGTGAGCATCAGTGGCCATCAATGATTAATGAGCATCAGTGACCATCAATGGCCATCATTAACAATCAGTGACTATCAGTGACCATCAGTGGCCATTAATGAAAATCAATGACCGTCAGTGATCATCAATGGCCATCAGTGACCATCAGTGACCATCAGCGACCATCAGTGACCATCAGTGACCATCAACGGCCATCGGTGACCATCAATGACCATCAATGATTCATGACCATCACTGACCATCAATGTCCATCGATGACCATCAGTGACCATCAGTGACCATCAGTGACCATCAATCATTAATGACCATCAATGACCATCAATGACCAACAATGACCATCAGTGAGCATCAATGACCATCGGTGTCCATCAGTGACCATCAATGACCATCAGTGAACATCAGTGACCATGAATGGCCATCAATGGTCATCAATGACCATCAGTGACCATCAGTGCCCATCAGTGACCATCAATGAATAATGACCATCAGTGACCATCAATGATCATAAGTGTGAATCAATGGCCATCAGTGACCATCAGTGACCATCTATGTCCATCAGTGACATTCTATGGCCATCAGTGACTATCACTGACGATCAATGGCCATCGATATCTTTCAGTGTACATCCGTGAACATTAGTGACCATCAATGGCCATCAGTGACCATCAATCAATAATGACCATCAGTGACCATCAAAGACCACCAATGTCCATCAATGACCATCAGTGACCATCAGTGACCATCAATGGCCATCAGTGACCATCAAAAACCATCAGTGACCATCAATGACCATCAGTGACCATCAGTGGCCATCAATGATTAATGAGCATCAGTGACCATCAATGGCCATCAGTAACAATCAGTGACTATCAGTGACCATCAAAGGCCATCAGTGACCATCAATGACCATCAATGATTAATGACCATCACTGACCATCAATGTCCATCGATGACCATCAGTGACCATCAGTGACCATCAGTGACCATAACTGACCATAAGAGACCATCAATGATTAATGACAATCAATGACCATCAATGACCATCAATGACGATCAGTGAGCATCAATGACCATCAGTGACCATCAGTGACCATCAATGTTTATCGATGACCATCAGTGACCATCAGTGACCATCAGTGACCATCAATGATTAATAAGCATCAGTGAAAATCCATGACCATCAATGACCATCAGTGACCATAAACGACCATCAGTGTCCATCAATTGCCATCAGTGACCATCAGTGACCATAAAGGACCATCAATGATCGTCAATGGCCATCAATGGCCATCAGTGACCATCAGTGACCATCAGTGACCATCAGTGACCATCAATGATTAATGAGCATCAGTGACCATCAATGGCCATCAGTGACCATCAAAAACCATCAGTGACCATCAATGACCATCAGTGACCATCTGAGGCCACCATTAAATAATGAGCATCAGTGACCATCAATGGTCATCAGTAACAATCAGTGACTATCAGTGACCCAAAGTTGCCATCAATGACAATCAATGACCATCAGTGACCATCAATGGCCATGAGTGACCATCAATGATCATCAGGGACCGTCAATGACCATCAATGACCATCAGTGACTAAAAGTGGCCATCAGTGACCATCAGTGACCAAAAGTGGCCATCAGTGACCATCAATGACCATCAATGATTAAAGACCATCACTAACCATCAATGTCCATCGATGACCATCAGAGACCATCAGTGACCATCAGTGACAATCAATGATTAATAAGCATCAGTGACAATCCATGACCATCAATGACCATCAGTGACTAAAAGTGGCCATCAGTGACCATCAGTGACCAAAAGTGGCCATCAGTGACCATCAATGACCATCAATGATTAATGACCATCACGGACCATCAATGTCCATCGATGACCATCAGTGACCATCAGTGACCGTCAGTGACCATAACTGACCATCAGAGACCATCAATGATTAATGACCATCAATGACCGTCAATGATCATCAATGACCATCAGTGAGCATCAATGACCATCAGTGACCATCAGTGACCATCAATGGCCATCAATGACCATCAGTGACCATAAACGACCATCAGTGTCCATCAATTGACATCAGTGACCATCAGTGACCATAAAGGACCATCAATGATCGTCAATGGCCATCAATGGCCATCAGTGACCATCAGTGACCATCAGTGACCATCAGTGACCATCAATGATTAATGAGCATCAGTGACCATCAATGGCCATCAGTGACCATCAAAAACCATCAGTGACCATCAATGACCATCAGTGACCATCTGTGGCCACCATTAAATAATGAGCATCAGTGACCATCAATGGTCATCAGTAACAATCAGTGACTATCAGTGACCCAAAGTTGCCATCAATGACAATCAATGACCATCAGTGACCATCAATGGCCATGAGTGACCATCAATGATCATCAGGGACCGTCAATGACCATCAATGACCATCAGTGACTAAAAGTGGCCATCAGTGACCATCAGTGAACAAAAGTGGCCATCAGTGACCATCAATGACCATCAATGATTAAAGACCATCACTAACCATCAATGTCCATCGATGGCCATCAGTGACCATCAGTGACCAATCAGTGACCATCAGTGACCATCAGTGACCATGAATGATTAATGACCATCAATGACCATCAATTGCCATCAATGATCATCAATGGCCATCAATGACCATCAGTGACCATCAGTGACCATCAATGGCCATCAATGACCATCAGTGACCGTCAATGACCATCAATGACCATCATGTGACCAAAAGTGGCCATCAGTGACCACCAATGACCATCAATGATTAATGATCATCACTGACCATCAGTGACCACCAGTGACTATCAGTGACCATCAATGGACATCAATGACCATCAGTGACCATCAGTGACAATCAATGACCATCAATGACCATCAGTGACTAAAAGTGGACATCAGTGACCATCAGTGACCAAAAGTGGCCATCAGTGACCATCAATGACCATCAAGGACCATCAATGATTAATGACCATCACTGACCATCAATGTCCATCGATGACCATCAGTGACCATCAGTGACCATCAATGACCATCAATGATTAATGACCATCAATGACCATCAATGACCATCAATGACCATCAGTGAGCATCAATGGCCATCAATTACCATCAGTGACCATAAACGACCATCAGTGTCCATCAATGGCCATCAGTGACCATCAGTGACCATCAATGACCATCAATGATTAATGACCATCACTGACCATCAATGTCCATCGATGACCATCAGTGACCATCAGTGACCATCAGAGACCATCAATGATTAATGAGCATCAGTGACAATCAATGACCATCAATGACCATCAGTGACAATCAATGACCATCAATGACCATCAGTGACCAAAAGTGGCCATCAGTGATCATCAATGACCATCAATGATTAATGACCATCAATGACCATCAGTGACCATCAATGACCATCAGTGAGCATCAATGGCCGTCAATTACCATCAGTGACCATAAACGACCATCAATGTCCATCATGGCCATCAGTGACCATCAGCGACCATAAAGGACCATCAATGATCATCAATGGCCATCAATGATTAAAGTCCATCACTATCCATCAATGTCCATCGATGACCATCAGAGACCATCAGTGACCATCAGTGACAATCAATGATTAATAAGCATCAGTGACAATCCATGACCATCAATGACGATCAGTGACTAAAAGTGGCCATCAGTGACCATCAGTGACCAAAAGTGGCCATCAGTGACCATCAATGACCATCAATGATTAATGACCATCACGGACCATCAATGTCCATCGATGACCATCAGTGACCATCAGTGACCGTCAGTGACCATAACTGACCATCAGTGACCATCAATGATTAATGACCATCAATGACCGTCAATGACCATCAATGACCATCAGTGAGCATCAATGACCATCAGTGACCATCAGTGACCATCAATGGCCATCAATGACCATCAGTGACCATAAACGACAATCAGTGTCCATCAATTGACATCAGTGACCATCAGTGACCATAAAGGACCATCAATGATCGTCAATGGCCATCAATGGCCATCAGTGACCATCAGTGACCATCAGTGACCATCAGTGACCATCAGTGACCATCAATGATTAATGAGCATCAGTGACCATCAATGGCCATCAGTGACCATCAAAAACCATCAGTGACCATCAATGACCATCAGTGACCATCTGTGGCCACCATTAAATAATGAGCATCAGTGACCATCAATGGTCATCAGTAACAATCAGTGACTATCAGTGACCCAAAGTTACCATCAATGACAATCAATGACCATCAGTGACCATCAATGGCCATGAGTGACCATCAATGATCATCAGGGACCGTCAATGACCATCAATGACCATCAGTGACTAAAAGTGGCCATCAGTGACCATCAGTGACCAAAAGTGGCCATCAGTGACCATCAATGACCATCAATGATTAAAGACCATCACTAACCATCAATGTCCATCGATGGCCATCAGTGACCATCAGTGACCAATCAGTGACCATCAGTGACCATCAGTGACCATGAATGATTAATGACCATCAATGACCATCAATTGCCATCAATGATCATCAATGGCCATCAATGACCATCAGTGACCATCAGTGACCATCAATGGCCATCAATGACCATCAGTGACCGTCAATGATCATCAATGACCATCAGTGACCAAAAGTGGCCATCAGTGACCACCAATGACCATCAATGATTAATGATCATCACTGACAATCAGTGACCACCAGTGACTATCAGTGACCATCAATGGACATCAATGACCATCAGTGACCATCAGTGACTATCAATGACCATCAATGAATATCAGTGACTAAAAGTGGACATCAGTGACCATCAGTGACCAAAAGTGGCCATCAGTGACCATCAATGACCATCAAGGACCATCAATGATTAATGACCATCACTGACCATCAATGTCCATCGATGACCATCAGTGACCATCAGTGACCATCAGAGACCATCAATGATTAATGAGCATCAGTGACAATCAATGACCATCAATGACCATCAGTGACTAAAAGTGGCCATCAGTGACCATCAGTGACCAAAAGTGACCACAACTGACCATCAGTGACCATCAATGATTAATGACCATCACTGACCATCAATGTCCCTCGATGACCATCAGTGACCATCAGTGACCATCAATGACCATCAATGATTAATGACCATCAATGACCATCAATGACCATCAATGACCATCAGTGAGCATCAATGGCCATCAATTACCATCAGTGACCATAAACGACCATCAGTGTCCATCAATGTCCATCGATGACCATCAGTGACCATCAGTGACCATCAGAGACCATCTATGATTAATGAGCATCAGTGACAATCAATGACCATCAATGACCATCAGTGACTAAAAGTGGCCATCAGTGACCATCAGTGACCAAAAGTGGCCATCAGTGACCATCAATGACCATCAATGATTAATGACCATCAATGACCATCAGTGACCATCAATGACCATCAGTGAGCATCAATGGCCATCAATTACCATCAGTGACCATAAACCACCATCAGTGTCCATCAATGGCCATCAGTGACCATCAGTGACCATAAAGGACCATCAATGATCATCAATGGCCATCAATAGCCATCAGTGACCATCAGTCACCATCAGTGACCATCAGTGACCATCAACGGCCATCAGTGACCATCAGTGACCATCAGTGACCATCAATGATTAATGAGCATCAGTGACCATCAATGGCCATCAGTGACCATCAAAAACCATCAGTGACCATCAATGACCATCAGTGACCATCATGTGGCCATCATTGATTAATGAGCATCAGTGACCATCAATGGCCATCAGTAACAATCAGTGACTATCAGTGACCCAAAGTTGCCATCAATGACAATCAATGACCATCAGTGACCATCAATGGCCATGAGTGACCATCAATGATCATCAGGGACCGTCAATGACCATCAATGACCATCAGTGACTAAAAGTGGCCATCAGTGACCATCAGTGACCAAAAGTGGCCATCAGTGACCATCAATGACCATCAATGATTAAAGACCATCACTAACCATCAATGTCCATCGATGGCCATCAGTGACCATCAGTGACCAATCAGTGACCATCAGTGACCATCAGTGACCATGAATGATTAATGACCATCAATGACCATCAATTGCCATCAATGATCATCAATGGCCATCAATGACCATCAGTGACCATCAGTGACCATCAATGGCCATCAATGACCATCAGTGACCGTCAATGATCATCAATGACCATCAGTGACCAAAAGTGGCCATCAGTGACCACCAATGACCATCAATGATTAATGATCATCACTGACAATCAGTGACCACCAGTGACTATCAGTGACCATCAATGGACATCAATGACCATCAGTGACCATCAGTGACAATCAATGACCATCAATGATTATCAGTGACTAAAAGTGGACATCAGTGACCATCAGTGACCAAAAGTGGCCATCAGTGACCATCAATGACCATCAAGGACCATCAATGATTAATGACCATCACTGACCATCAATGTCCATCGATGACCATCAGTGACCATCAGTGACCATCAGAGACCATCAATGATTAATGAGCATCAGTGACAATCAATGACCATCAATGACCATCAGTGACTAAAAGTGGCCATCAGTGACCATCAGTGACCAAAAGTGACCACAACTGACCATCAGTGACCATCAATGATTAATGACCATCACTGACCATCAATGTCCCTCGATGACCATCAGTGACCATCAGTGACCATCAATGACCATCAATGATTAATGACCATCAATGACCATCAATGACCATCAATGACCATCAGTGAGCATCAATGGCCATCAATTACCATCAGTGACCATAAACGACCATCAGTGTCCATCAATGTCCATCGATGACCATCAGTGACCATCAGTGACCATCAGAGACCATCTATGATTAATGAGCATCAGTGACAATCAATGACCATCAATGACCATCAGTGACTAAAAGTGGCCATCAGTGACCATCAGTGACCAAAAGTGGCCATCAGTGACCATCAATGACCATCAATGATTAATGACCATCAATGACCATCAGTGACCATCAATGACCATCAGTGAGCATCAATGGCCATCAATTACCATCAGTGACCATAAACCACCATCAGTGTCCATCAATGGCCATCAGTGACCATCAGTGACCATAAAGGACCATCAATGATCATCAATGGCCATCAATAGCCATCAGTGACCATCAGTCACCATCAGTGACCATCAGTGACCATCAACGGCCATCAGTGACCATCAGTGACCATCAGTGACCATCAATGATTAATGAGCGTCAGTGACCATCAATGGCCATCAGTGACCATCAAAAACCATCAGTGACCATCAATGACCATCAGTGACCATCAGTGGCTATCAATGATTAATGAGCATCAGTGACCATCAATGGCCATCAGTAAAAATCAGTGACTATCAGTGACCATCAGTGGCCATCAATGACAATCAATGACCATCAGTGACCATCAAAGGCCATCAGTGACCATCAATGACCATCAATGATTAATGACCATCACTGACCATCAATGTCCATCGACGACCATCAGTGACCATCAGTGACCATCAGTGACCATAACTGACCATCAGTGACCATCAATGATTAATGAGCATCAATGACCATCAGTGACCATCAATGTCCATCGATGACCATCAGTGACCATCAGTGACCATCAGTGACCATCAGTGACCATCAATGGTTAATGAGCATCAGTGACAATCCATGACCATCAATGACCATCAGTGACTAAAAGTGGCCATCAGTGACCATCAGTGACCAAAAGTGGCCATAAGTGACCATCAATGACCATCAATGATTAATGACCATCACTGACCATCAATGCCTATCGATGACATTCAGTGACCATCAGTGACCGTCAGTGACCATAACTGACCATCAGTGACCATCAATGTTTTATGACCATCAAAGACCATCAATGACCATCAATGACCATCAATGATCATAAGTGAGCATCAATGATCATCAGTGACCATCAGTGACCATCAAAGGCCATCAATGACCATCAGTGACCATAAACGACCATCAGTGTCCATCAATGGCCATCAGTGACCATCAGTGACCATAAAGGACCCTCAATGATAATCAATAGTCATCAATGACCATCAGTGACCAAAAGTGACCACAACTGACCATCAGTGACCATCAATGATTAATGACCATCACTGACCATCAATGTCCATCGATGACCATCAGTGACCATCAGTGACCATCAATGACCATCAATGATTAATGACCATCAATGACCATCAATGACCATCACTGACCATCAGTGAGCATCAATGGCCATCAATTACCATCAGTGACAATAAACGACCATCAGTGTCCATCAATGGCCATCAGTGACCATCAGTGACCATCAGAGACCATCAATGATTAATGAGCATCAGTGACAATCAATGACCATCAATGACCATCAGTGACTAAAAGTGGCCATCAGTGACCATCAGTGACCAAAAGTGGCCATCAAAGATCATCAATGACCATCAATGATTAATGACCATCAATGACCATCAGTGACCATCAATGACCATCAATGACCATCAGTGAGCATCGATGGCAATCAAATACCAGCAGTGACCATAAAAGACCATCAGTGTCCATCAATGGCCATCAGTGACCATCAGTGACCATAAAGGACATCAATGATCATCAATGGCCATCAATGACCATCAGTGACCATCAGTGACCATCAGTGACCATCAGTGACCATCAACGGCCATCAGTGACCATCAGTGACCATCAGTGACCATCAATGATTAATGAGCGTCAGTGACCATCAATTGCCATCAGTTACCATCAAAAACCATCAGTGACCATCAATGCCTTCAGTGACAATCAGTGGCCATCAATGATTAATAAGCATCAGTGACCATCAATGGCCATCAGTAACAATCAGTGACTATCAGTGACCATCAGTGGCCATCAATGACAATCAATGACCATCAGTGACCATCAATGGCCATCAGTGACCATCAATGACCATCAATGATTAATGATCATCACTGGCCATCAGTGACCATCCGTGACTATCAGTGAGCATCAATGGACATTAAAACCATCAGTGACCATCAGTGACAATCAATGACCATCAATGACCATCAGTGACTAAAAGTGGACATCAGGACCATCAGTGACCAAAAGTGGCCATCAGTGACCATCAATGACCATCAGAGACCATCAATGATTAATGAGCATCAGTGACAATCAATGACCATCAATGACCATCAGTGACAAAAAGTGGCCATCAGTGACCATCAGTGACCAAAAGTGGCCATCAGTGACCATCAGTGTCAAAAGTGGCCATAAGTGACTATCAATGACCATCAATGATTAATGACCATCACTGACCATCAATGTCTATCGATGACATTCAGTGAACATCAGTGACCGTCAGTGACCATAACTGACCATCAGTGACCATCAATGGTTAATTACCATCAATGACCATCAATGACCATCAATGACTATAAGTGAGCATCAATGACCATCAGTGACCATCAGTGACAATCAAAGGCCATCAATGACCATCAGTGACCATAAACGACCATCAGTGTCCATCAATGGCCATCAGTGACCATCAGTGACCATAAAGGACCATCAATGATCATCAATGGTCATCAATGACCATCAGTGACCATCAGTGATCATCAATGTCCATCGATGACCATCAGTGACCATCAGTGACCATCAATGATTAATAAGCATCAGTGACAATCCATTACCATCAATGACGATCAGTGACTAAAAGTGGCCATCAGTGACCATCAGTGACCAAAAGTGGCCATCAGTGACCATCAATGACCATCAATGATTAATGACCATCACGGACCATCAATGTCCATCGATGACCATCAGTGACCATCTGTGACCGTCAGTGACCATAACTGACCATCAGTGACCATCAATGATTAATGACCATCAATGACCGTCAATGACCATCAATGACCATCAGTGAGCATCAATGACCATCAGTGACCATCAGTGACCATCAATGGCCATCAATGACCATCAGTGACCATAAACGACCATCAGTGTCCATCAATTGCCATCAGTGACCATCAGTGACCATAAAGGACCATCAATGATCGTCAATGGCCATCAATGGCCATCAGTGACCATCAGTGACCATCAGTGACCATCAGTGACCATCAATGATTAATGAGCATCAGTGACCATCAATGGCCATCAGTGACCATCAAAAACCATCAGTGACCATCAATGACCATCAGTGACCATCTGTGGCCAATATTGATTAATGAGCATCAGTGACCATCAATGGTCATCAGTAACAATCAGTGACTATCAGTGACCAAAAGTGGCCATCAATGACAATCAATGACCATCAGTGACCATCAATGGCCATGAGTGACCATCAATGACCATCAGGGACCGTCAATGACCATCAATGACCATCAGTGACTAAAAGTGGCCATCAGTGACCATCAGTGACCAAAAGTGGCCATCAGTGACCATCAATGACCAGCAATGATTAAAGACCATCACTAACCATCAATGTCCATCGATGACCATCAGTGACCATCAGTGACAATCAGTGACCATAACTGACCATCAGTGACCATCAATGATTAATGACCATCAATGACCATCAATTACCATCAATGACCATCAGTGAGCATCAATGACCATACAGTGACCATCAGTGACCATCAATGGCCATCAATGACCATCAGTGACCGTCAATGACCATCAATGACCATCAGTGACCAAAGTGGCCATCAGTGACCATCAATGACCATCAATGATTAATGACCATCACTGACCATCAATGTCCATCGATGACATTCAGTGACCATCAGTGACCGTCAGTGACCATAACTGACCATCAGTGAGATTCAATGGTTAATGACCATCAATGACTTCAATGACCAGCAATGACCATCAGTGAGCTTCAATGACCATCAGTGACCATCAGTGACCATCAATGGCCCTCAATGACCATCAGTGACCATAAACGACCATCAGTGTCCATCAATTGCCATCAGTGACCATCAGTGACCATCAGTGATCATCAACGTCCATCGATGACCATCAGTGACCATCAGTGACCATCAGTGACCATCAATGATTAATAAGCCTCAGTGACAATCCATGACCATCAATGACCATCAGTGACTAAAAGTGGCCATCAGTGACCATCAGTGACCAAAAGTGGC